>NC_069504.1:893924549-894224549 GCF_027579735.1 Bombina bombina
AACAATGCTTGTACAGCAAAAGCGGATCAATACTTTTTTAATACATAGAGAGAATCTGTGTTTTTTGGCACAGAGAATAGATGCTCATGCTTTACAGATATATATATATATGTAAGAGAATTTTTTTTATTAAAATGTTTGGGCTGCAAATTCTTAAAGACAATCTGATGTCTCCCTTGCAACGTCCTGTTAATACACACAGACATGCCATCTCAGAAAGCAAACTGGTCGCTTGCAATATATAAACAAAACCTTCATTTAAGACAGCCAGTATGCCTAATGAAAATATAAAACAACCGGAACCTCATAAACCCAGTACTACTGGCCGACCACATTATAACAGAACAAACAGTGTGTGCTCCTAATGAGTAAACCACCAGCCAACCGGGTGCTGCCAGATGCAGAAGTGACTGCTGAGTCTGTTGCGCGCCACTTCACTGATCACAGGCAACAGCGAACGCTTTGCATTGGTGGCAGTGGTGTGTGTGAGTGACGTGTCCCATAATAATTAAAAGTTATAACTTAAACATTCTACCAGGACCGAGTCCAAACACAGACAGAGTGAACATTAAATATCTAATCCTAACAGGCAGTCACCAGGCTCAGCAGCACAATTAAGGGTATCATGTAACATATTGCTGCTTAGTGCTTACTTGCCTCCGGTAGCCGGCTCTCGAATCTAACCTTCACTTGTCGCCTCGCCTGACTCAATCCTCCTCCTTCACCACACGTGGCTACGCTGCTGCAGTGCCGCGTCCTCAAAATTGGCACAGTTAAAATTGTGTGCGCACGCCGTGTGGGTGGAGCTGAGCAAGCAGCTGAGCCAGGTGAAAAAGGAAGTAGGCCAGCGGCAGCAGCTTAACGCACACTAAGTCACAGTGAACTTTCTGAAGTCACACACTAACACTTGAGTCCCTCAACTCCACCACCGCAACACGCACATGTGAGAGGGCCCCCCTGCTGCCCCCACCCACATAAAAAAAAACAAAGACCAAAAAAAAAAATACATTTATGTAAAAAAAAAACTGCTTCAGTATATGATCAGATTGGGGCCCCTAAGAAGCCATCCTGTGTATTACACCACAGCCGTGCCTTATATACAGCCCCATCCTGTGTATTATACATTGCTATGCTGCCGTGTACCATCCTGTGTATTATACATTGCTATGCTGCCGTGTACAATGTACACGGCAGCATAGCAATGTATAATACACAGGATGGGGCTGTATATAAGGCACGGCTGTGGTGTAATACACAGGATGGAGCTGTATATAAGGCATGGCTGAGGTATAATAATAATACACATACACGCACTGCTCAGACTGACTCAGTGACTGACTGTTAGTGTCTAACTATGAGACCTACTACTAGAGAGACTGTATATATCGATGTCAGACTACACAGTGACCGGACCGGTGTGACTGAAAGCTCAGCCTGAGACTCTGAGTCAGTCAGCTCAGTGCGAGTGGTTCGGTATATGCAGTGCAAACAAAGTAAACATGGTTAACCATCATACTATTAGGTCATCAGTACATCAGTGGAATAGTGGATGGATGAACAATGACAGTATGGACTCCGACTACTAACCTTAGTTCCTTGCTTCTTCTCTCGACTCTTGACTCTTATTTCCCGCCCGGCAACTCAGCCTAGAGAGACTCAGACATACTGATGCCTGATTGGCTGAGCGGCCGGGCAGGCAGGGCTCAGGGCTCCCGAGGCTAGCCTCCGGTGGGAGCAGTTATGGGCTGCATAGAGACTGCTGCATTAGTATTATTCCCCACTGGGTGGCAGTCTCTAAAGCAGCCCATAACATAACAGACTAATACATTCATATTGCGCAATGGAAGGACAGCTGGCCTCTTACCTTCTTGCGCAATATGAATGCAATGTAGTAAAGTTAGGAAACAATAATAAAATTGCAATAATAAGCATAATTTGGTGGAGGGGTGGGGGGTAGGGGGGGTCACCTTTCATATGTTTAAAAAAAAAAAAAAAAAAAAAAAAAAAAAAAAAAAAACTTTTTTTTTTTTTTTTTAATTAAAAAATAGATGTAATTCCCACATTGGCCAGGGTAGGCACTGCCTCACCTGCCTCTAATGAATGCACGTCCCTGACTCACAGTAACCTGCTCTCAAACTCCATACCTTAAACTGCTGTGCTGGTGATTCCAGAGCCGGAATTGGACAACTGAGGCCTGTAGCAGCGGCATTCTCTCAGGACCTCCGGGGCATCTAACACTGCTAGCTGCACATTCAACAACAAGCGCATCATAACAACAACCCTTAGTGAGTCCTCACCTCTCTGCTAAATTAGCATTCACCACCAGCCTAACGATCTGCACATCTATCGGAAACGGCTCACACAGCAAATCTGACCTTACATCACGAGGTGATCAAACGTTCTGGTGAGTCGGCCCCATTACAGATAACCCTACTGATTGCGCATCTCTCATAACGCATATCATTTGGGAACAGAAAGGCACCGGTACCCCTAGACCTTACATGGCGGCAAGCTCTTACATGACACAGATGACATCTTTAATTGAATATGGAAGGGATATACAGCTCCCTACAGGTGGTGATTTTATACATTTGCTCCTCGGGACATGAGACCTTACAAAATATTACCTGACAGCTTTATTATTGGGGACATCCTTTCCTGGAGACTACTCCTGAACCAACAATAAAAAACAAAAGCTCTATTTCTGTTTAAATGGAGTGATAGCAAAATGCTAAAAATTCTCTGGTCCTTTGGGAAAGCTTTTCTCTGAGCGTTCTCTGAGGGGTTAAAGGGACATATAATAAAATGTTTTAATGTGATAAAGCATTATATTATTCAACTGTTTGCATATAATTATGTGTTTAACCCCTACAATGGTCTTAAACACATACATAAAGTTGACTCCAGAGCAGCAATGCACTTCTTGGAGATAGCTGAACTCAACCACTAAGGCAATAACAAGAGGCATATATGTGTAGCTTGCTCCCAGTAGTACATTACTACTCCTGAACCTAACTAGTTGTGCTTTCCAACAAAGGATATCAAGCAAACAAAGTAAATTTGATGATAGAAAAGTCTGTTAAAATGCATGCTCTTTCTGATTTATGAAAGTAAGATTTTGACTTTCAAGTCCCTTCAATATCTTATTACTTGATATAGTTGAATGCAGTTAATACATTGGTATTAATAATGTCATTGACATACATAAAGTTTACAGAGAACTACACTGCACAAAAAACCACTCTTACAGACAAGTGTTTTTTTTCTATTACTAATGCACAAGCTTCAATATTTCTGACATTTTATAAAATTTGATGTTTATATTGATTGAAAGTCTCCCCATTTAACATTTTTTCCAGCTAGAGGGCTTTAGTTCATGTGTGCTACATATATAACATCGTACTCACACCAGTGGAATTACTTATGAGAGGACACTGATTAGCGAAATTACAAGTCTGTCAAAAGAACTTAATTATAAACAATAAACAAGGTAATCACAGAGGTAAAAAGTATATTAATATAACTGTGTTGGTTATGCAAAACTTTGGAATGGGTAATAAAGGGATTATCTATCTTTTTAAACAATAACAATTCTAGAGTAGCCTGCTTCCTTAACATGCATGCACGTGCATGTGAAGCATAGATAGATAGATAGATATTCCCAGTGCACCAGCATTTTAAATACAGCAGCTGCTCAGAGAGCCAGTGGGGCTTGTATTATGTCAGAAATTAACAAATTGAGTCATTACCAGATGGTACAAGCACCTTAGGCTCTGATAGGGATGGGAAATGTTTTGCAACATTCAAAAATTTAAATGAATTTTAACACATTCATTCATTTTGAATTTCGAATGTTTGCACAACATTCTAACATTTATTTTATGTAATTGTATTTCTAATGCTTTCTTTAAATATAATATTCCAATTATACAATATTCAAAATAGAAACATTTGAATTAATATCTTTGTATCTATTGTGTATCAATTTACTAAATTCCCTACCACATGAACTATTGAACTTCTGAATAGTTTTTGTTAAATCTGGATATTCGATTTCACTATGAACATTCGAAAACGAAAGTAACATTCGATTACCGAATTTTAATGGATTTTCATTCTTATCAACATTCGATTGTCCAAACTAAATGTCCACAGGACTATTTGTTCTACCAAACAAATTACACTTTCATCACATTCACCCATCCCTA
This sequence comes from Bombina bombina, assembly GCF_027579735.1. Taxonomy (NCBI): domain Eukaryota; kingdom Metazoa; phylum Chordata; class Amphibia; order Anura; family Bombinatoridae; genus Bombina; species Bombina bombina. The sequence goes on from NC_069504.1 coordinate 893,928,758, forward strand.
CTCTCTGAGCAAGTGATGTATTTAAAATGCTGGTGGTGCATAGTGCATATTTAACCCCTTATTTGACTTTAATTAACCGCTGTGGAGTGGATTACCGGCCCGAAATACACAATTACAGATTAAATTTTTAATATCACCAACAGCATTGCATAATTTTTGGGGTAATATCCCTTTAAATTAGTCTGACCATATTTCTCTTTAAAGATGCTATTGAAATATACTACAGCATATATTATGTAAGCATTCAAGATTACATATAGGGTAAATATTTATTTTAAGAAAATTAATGGACAAAGTAAAGATTTTTGCAAGGGGTGTTATTGTGTGATGTTTTTCTAGAAAATCACTTTTATTAATGGGAGATAGGGTACATACATGTGATACTAGTTACACCATTTACTGGCTATAATAGCTGTGTAGCTGTAATTACTGATCAATATGAAATCAAATACAATTTATATTTCTGGGTAATTAAATGTGCAAGTGAGAGAAACCGTAACAAACAGAAATAATAAGATATTGATACACATATCAGTCACACAATGTATGTCATTCTGTATAACATAATCAGTGTGTCTATTTAATGGGATATAAAACGGTCAGTTTCATTGTTGTTGTACAAAAGAACTAAACAGTGCCTTATACTTAATAAAAATCAATGCAATATGTATTATTCATCATTTTAAAAGGATTTTACCTTTTTATTCCTTTTTCTTTTTTAACTTCATTTGTGCAGTGTCTGTTACTTCCTGTCACAGCCCTACAAGGAAGGTTTATCTAGCGTGAAGGTATAAATCTTCTAGAGTAACTTGAGTTGGTTTACTATTCAGAAAATTCTACAGAGACAGTTAGTCTGTTTTGCTCATGCTCAGATGTGGCAGAATGCAACTTAAGTTAAAAACATGTCAACTCTCACATCTCCCTGAGGGCAGTGGCTACAATGAGAAACTTAAAGTGCTCATTTTGCAAGAAATATAAAATGTATTCTTACCTGATAAATTATTTTCTTTCTTGGTAGTGAGAGTCCACAAAATCCTTATTCTTACATATGGGAATAGATTGCCTGCCCAACAGAAGGAGGCAAACAGAGCTTTCAAGTATCCCTTCCACTTCCCCTACCCTCCCAGTAATTTAAGTCTGAGTATATGAAAAGTAAAAGAAACAAAAGGGGGTAAAGAGGTGCCAATAAGACTGCCGCCAGCAGAAAAACTCAGGACGGGTTCGTGGACTCTCACTACCAAGAAAGAAAATAATTTATTAGGTAAGAATACATTTTAATTTCTTTCTAATGGTAGTGAGTCCACAAAATCCTTATTCTTACATATTGAAATCTATACTTAAGCTGTGGAGTCCACATACATTTAGGGTGGGATAATAGTAAAGGCAGTCACCTAGTTGCTAGGCACCGCCGCCTGAAAAACCTTTCTCCCAAAAGATGCCTCAGCCGCTGAGCCGAGGAAAAAACATCAAACTGATAAAATTTCGTGAAATTATGCAGAGAGTACCAAGTAGCAGCTTTACAGATCTGTTCAACCAAAGCCTCATTCCTAAAGGCCCAAGACGTTGACACTGAGTGAGTGGAATGAGCAGTATTGCATGATGGAGGCTGTGGTCCCTCCTTAGTATAGGCCATACGAATAATGCTTATCAACCAAAATGATAGAGAAAAAGCAGTCACCTTCTTGCCTTTTCGTTTGCCAGAGAAAAGAAGGACCAGGGAAGATTAGAGACAAAAATCCTTAGTAGAATGAAGGTAAAATTGTAATGGTCGAACCACATCCAAATTTTGTAACAACCTCTCCTTAGATGAAACTGGATTTGGACAAAGAGACTGAACCACAATTTCCTGATTGATATTGGCAGTGGAGACCACCTTAGGTAGAAAACCTGATTTTGTCCGAAGAACAGCCTTATCTTGGTGAAAAACTAGGTAAGGGGGATCACACTGAAGAGCAGATAATTCAGAAACTCTGCGAGCGGAAGAGATGGCTAGCAAAAATAGAACTTTCCAAGAAAGTAACTTAATATTAATAGAGTGCATAGGCTCAAACAGAGTGTGTTGCAAACAAGTTTAGTGACAGCACCACAGGTATCATTCAGGTGCAGGTTTAATAGGAGAACCTCAAGACCACAGGTACATGCAACGTTTCAGACCTACATGGTCCTTAATCATGGATAGTGAAGCAGGTGTACAGACACAGTTTAAATCAATAGCTCTGTCCAATCACATTGCAGTCTTTCCATTAGGGATTATTAACCCTTTAAAGTGCATATATAGTGCAATATTACAATGATCAGTGACATTTAGTGGTTACAAAAAATAATTACAAAGAACTATAAGCAGAATTTATAAAAACAAATGTAAATCGTAATCAACATTCAGACCTTTGGGATGTAAAGTATTGAGGAATTTAATCCACCATACTTCTTTTTGTTTTAATTTTAATTCTCTGTCTCCCCCCTCCTAAGTGGGGGTATATGGTCGATAACCTGGAATCAGAGTTGACTTACAGAATTACCCTTTTTGACAAAGTGAGCAGATACAGGTAATGTAATATCATTGGACCTAATAGATTTTTTATGTTCATTAAACCTGTCCCTGACAGTCATAGTGGTCTCGCCTATGTAACAAAGGCCATACGGACATTTTAGCCAATAAATAGCAAACTCTCAGCTAGATTACGAGTTGTGCGTTAGGGTAAAAAAGCAGCATTAAGAGGTCCTAACGCTGTTTTTTTATGCCCGCTGCTATTACGAGTCTATTGGAACAGCCAATAGAATGCAAGCTCAATCCTATTGGCTGATTGGATCAGCCAATAGGATTGAACTTCAATCCTATTGGCTGATTGCATCAGCCAATAGGATTTTTTCTACCTTAATTCCAATTGGCTGATAGAATTCTTAAAGGTACCTTCATTCGTCTTTAGTCGTCGGATGAAGAGGATGCTCCACGAAAGATGTCTTGAAGATGGACCCGCTCCGCGCCGGATGGATGAAGATAAAAGATGCCGTCTGGATGAAGACTTCTGCCCGTCTGGAGGACCACTTCGCCCGGCTTGGTTGAAGACTTCTCCTGGTAAGTCGATCTTTAGGGGGTTAGTGTTAGGTTTTTTTTAAGGGTGTATTGGGTGGGTTTTATTTTTAGGTTAGGGTTTGGGCTTGCAAAAGAGCTAACTCCCCATCCAAATGCCCTTTTCAGGGCAATGGGGAGCTTAGTTTTTTTTAGATAGTATTTTATTTGGGGGGTTATTTGTGTGGGTGATGGGTTTTACTGTTGGGGGGTTGTTTGTATTTCTCTTGTTAAGTGTATCCAGTCCACGGATCATCCATTACTTATGGAATATTTTCTCCTTCCCAACAGGAAGTTGCAAGAGTCCACCCACAGCAAAGCTGCTATATAGCTCCTCCCCTAACTGCCATACTCAGTCATTCTCTTGCAAGCCTCAACATAGATAGGAGGTTGTGAGAGTCTGTGGTTTTTTATACTTAGTTTATTCTTCAATCAAAAGTTTGTTATTTTTAAATGGCACCGGAGTGTGCTGTTTATCTCAGGCAGTATTTGGAAGAAGAATCTGCCTGCGTTTTTCTATGATCTTAGCAGACGTAACTAAGATCCATTTGCTGTTCTCACACATTCTGAGGAGTGAGGTACTTCAGAGGGGGAATGGCGTGCAGGTTTTCCTGCAGATAAGGTATGTGCAGTAAAATATTTTTCTAGGAATGGAATTGACTAAGAAAATACTGCTGATACCGAAGTAATGTAAGTAAAGCCTTAAATGCAGCGATAGCGACTGGTATCAGGCTTATTAATAGAGATACATACTCTTATAAAAATGTGTTTTAAAACGTTTGCTGGCATGTTTAATCGTTTTTTAACGTACATTGGTGATAACACTGTAATGTTGGTATAGCCTTAAATGCAGTAAAAGCGACTGGTATCAGGCTTATTAATAGAGATACATACTCTTGTAAAAATGTGTTTTAAAACGTTTGCTGGCATGTTTAATCGTTTTTTAACATATGTTTGGTGATAAAACTTATTGGGGCCTAAGTTTTTTCCACATGGCTGGCTTAAATTTTGCATAGAAACAGTTAACTGAAGCTTCCCACTGTTGTAATATGAGTGGGAAGGGCCTAATTTAGCGCTTTTTTGCGCAGTTAAAATTACAAAATGAATCATCCAGATTCCCTCAGCAGTCCCATGAATACTACAGGACATTTCTAAAGGGCTAAAAAGACTTCCAAAATCGTTTATAGGGAAGGTAATCCACAGCTCTGCTGTGGCAGTTTGTTGTGTCTGTTTTTAAAAACGTCTATGTCGTTTTTTTTATCTGTTTTTTGCATTAAGGGGTTAATCATCCATTTGCAAGTGGGTGCAATGCTCTGTTACCTTATTACATGTACTGTAAAAATTTTGTTTGTTTTACTGCCTTTTTTCACTGTTTTTCAAATTTTGACAAAATTTGTTTCTCTTAAAGGCACAGTAACGTTTTATATATTTGCTTGTTAACTTGATTTAAAGTGTTTTCCAAGCTTACTAGTCTCATTATTAGTCTGTTCTAACATGTCTGACATAGAGGAAGCTCTGTGTTCATTATGTTTTAAAGCCATGGTGGAACCCCATCTTAGAATGTGTACCAGATGTACTGATTTCATGTTAAACAATAAAGATCATTTGTTGTCTTTAAAAACATTATCACCAGAGGATTCTGTCGTGGGGGTAGTTATGCCGACTAACTCTCCCCATGTGTCAGACCTTTTGACTCCCGCTTTAGGGACTCCCGCTCAAATGGCGCCAAGTACATCAAGGGCACCCATAGCGTTTATTTTACCAGGGGATTCTGTCGAGGGGAAAGTTATGCCGACTAACTCTCCCCACGTGTCAGACCCTTCGACTCCCGCTTCAGGGACTCACGCTCAAATGGCGCCAAGTACATCAAGGGCGTCCATAGCGTTTATTTTACAAGACATGGCAAAGGTGGTGAATAATACTCTGGCAGCAGTATTAGTCAGACTACCTGAAATTAAAGGAAAGCAGATAGCTCTGGGGGTAGATACAGAGCATACAGACGCTTTAAGAACCATGTATGACACTACCTCACAATATGCTTAGTCTGTGGGTGATTTTTTTTTGACTCAGGGAAGATGATTTAACCTGATTCTGATATTTCTACATTTAAAATTTATGCTTGAGAACCTCCACTTGTTGCTCAGGGAGGCTTTGGCTGCCCTGAATGAATGTGTACAATCGCAGGGCCAGAGAAATTGTGTAGACTGGATAAATAATATGCAGTGCCGGTGTGTACTGATGTTTTTCCAATACCTAAAGAGGTTTATTAAAATTTTTTTAATAAGGAATGGGATAGACCAGGTGTGCCGTTCTCTTCCCCTCCTATTTTTTAGAAGAATGTTTTCTAATAGTTACGACCACACGGGACTTCTGGCAGACAGTTCCTAAGGTGGAGAGAAGAGTTTCTACTCTAGCTAGGCATACCACTACCTCTGGCGAGGACAGTTGTGCTTTTTAGATCCAATGGATAAAAAATGTTTATTCAACAGGGTTTTATCCTGCAGCCCCTTGCATACATTGCTTCTGTCACTGCTGCTGCAGCGTTCTGGGTTGAGTCTCTTGATGAGGCTTTACAGTTAGCGACTCCATTGGATGAATATATTTGACAAGCTTATGCTAGCCAATTCCTTTGTTTTCTGATGCCTTTGTTCATTTGACTAGACTAACGGCTAAGAATTCTGTTTTTTACTATACTGGCGCGCAGAGCGCTATGGCTTATATCATGGTCAGCTGTCGTGACTTTAATAAATAAGCTACTTAACTTCCCTTCAAGGGGCAGACCCTATTCGGGCCTGGTTTGAAGGAGATTATTGCTTATATCACTCTAGGAAAAGGTCATGCCCTTCCTCAGGATAGGTCCAAATCAAGGGCCAAGAAAGGTCTAATTTTCGTGCCTTTTAAAACTTCAGGGCAGGTGTGGCATCCACTTCCTCTAAGGCAAAACAAGAGGGAATTTTTGCTCAGTCCAAGGCGGTCTGGAGACAATCGGACCTGGAACAAAGATAAGCAGGCCAAGGAGCCTGCTGCTGCCTCTAAGGCAGCATGAAGGAACGGACCCCTATCCGGTAACGGATCCTATAGGGGGCAGATTTTCATTCTTCGCCCAGGCGTGGGCAAGAGATGCCCAGGATCCCTAGGCATTGGAATTTATATCCCAGAGATATCTTCTGGATTTTCAAAGATTCCCCCCCAAAAAAGGGGAGATTTCGCCTTTCCAATTATCTGCAAACCAGATAAAGAAGGAGGCATTCTTACATTGTGTACGAGATCCATCCAGTTCCAAGAGAGGAACAGGGACAGAGTTTTTACTCAAATCTGTTTGTGGTTCCCAAGGAGAGGGAACCTTCAGACCTATTTTGGATCTAAAGATCTTAAACAAATTCCTCAGAATTCCGTCTTTTAAGATGGAAACTATTCGTACCATCTTAACTATGATCCAGGAGAGTCAATAGAGGACTACAATGGATTTGAAGGATGTTTATCCTCACATTGTGATGCATAAAGATCACCATCGTTTTTCAGGTTTGCCTTTCTAGACAGGCATTACCAGTTTGTAGCTCTTTCCGTTGGGATATCTACAGCCCCAAGAATCTTTATGGAGGTTCTGGGGTCACTTTGGCGGTCCTTAGGCCGCGGGGCATAGAAGTGGCCCCTTATTTAGACGACATCCTGATACAGGCGTCAAACATCCAAATTGCCAAGTCTCATACGGACGTAGTACTGGCATTTCTGAGATCACATGGGTGGAAAGTGAACAAGGAAAGAGTTCTCTATCCCCAATCTCAAGGGTTTCCCTCTTAGGGACTCTGATAGATTCTGTAGAAATGAAAATTTACCTGACGGAGTCCAGGTTGTCAAAGTTTCTAAATTTCTGCCGTGTTTTTCATTCCATCCGCGCCCTTCGGTGGCTCAGTACATGAATGAAATCGGCTTAATGGTAGCGGCAAGGGACATAGTACCGTTTGCACGTCTACATTTCAGACCGCTGCAACTATGCATGCTCAGTCAGAGGAACGGGGATTACACAGGTTTGTCCCCCTGTTAAACCTGGACCAAGAGACCAGAGATTCTCTGGTGACTATGTCGGGTCCATCTGTCCAAGGGTATGACCTTCCGCAGGTCAGATGGGACAATTGTTACAATAGATGCCAGCCTTTTAGGTTGGGATGCAGTCTAGAACTCCCTGAAGGCTCAGGGATAGTGGACTTAGGAGGAGACCCTCCTTCTAATAAATATTCTGGAACTGGGAGTGATATTCCATGCTCTTCAGACTTGGCCTCAGTTAGCAACTCTGAGGTACATCATATTCAGTCGGACAATATACACGACTGTGGTTTACATCAGCCATCAAGGGGGAACAGAAGTTCCCTAGCGATGTTAGAAGTCTTACAATAATTCACTGGACAGAGACTCACTCTTGTCTATCAGCTATCCATATCCCAGGTGTTGAGAACTGGGAGGTGGTTTTTCTAAGTCGTCAGACTTTTCTTCCGGGGGAGTGGGATTTCCTCCGGAGGTCAAGACCAAGTAGGAGAGGGCTTTGGTGTTTTTGTCAGCGCCTGCGTAGCCACGCAGGACCTGGTATGCAGATCTGGTGGACATGTCATCCTTTCCATCACGGTCTCTGCTTCTGAGACAGGTCCCTCTACCTCAGGGTCCTTTCAACCATCTAAATAGAATCAATCTGAGATGGACTGCCTGGAGACTGAACGCTTGATGTCATCAAAGCATGGCTTCTCCGAGTCAGTCATTGATACCTTAATACAGACATGAAAGCCTGTCTCTAGGAAAATTGAACATAGATATGGTGTAAATATCTGATTGTTATGAATCCAAGGGTTACTCATGGAGTAAAGTCTGGATTCCCAGGATATTATCTTTTCTCCAAGATGTTTTGGAGAAAAGGGTTGTCAGCTAATTCCTTAAAAGGGACAGATTTTTACTCTGTCTATTTTTTTGCACAAGCGTCTGGCAGGTATTCTAGACGTTCAGGCATTTGGTCAGGCTTTGGTTAGATCCAAGCCTGTGTTTAAAACTGTTGCTCCACCATGGAGCTTAAACCTGGTTCTTAAGGTTCTTCAAGAAGTTCCGTTTGAACCTTTTTTGTTCCATAGATATCAATCTTTATCTTGGAAAGTTACTTTTGGGTAGCTATTTCCTCGACTCGTAGAGTCTCCAAGTTATCTGTGTTACAATGTGATTCTCCTTATCTGGTCCTTCATACGGATAAGGTAGTCCTGCGTACCAAACTGGGTTTTTTCCTAAGGTGGTATCTAACAAGAACATCACTCAAGAGATAGTTGTTCCATGCTTGTATCCTAATCCTTCCTCAAAGAAGGAACGTCTATTACACAATATTGGACGTGGTTTGTGCTTTAAAGTTTTACTTACAAGCTACTACAGTTTTCATCAAACGTTCACCTTGTTTGTTGTCTATTCTGGACAGAGGAGAGGTCAAAAGACTTCGGCAGCCTCTCTGTCTTTTTGGTTAAAAAGCATAATTCATTTAGCTTATGAGACTGCTGGACAGCAGCCTCCTGAAGGGATTACAGCTCATTCTACTAGAGCTGTGGTTTTCACTTGGGCCTTTTTTAAATGTGGCTTCTGTTGAACAGATTTACAAGACGGAGTCTTGGTCTGCGCTTCATACTTTTTCAAATTTAACAAATTTGATACCTTGCTTCTTCGGAGGCTATTTTTGGGAGAAAGGGTTTCTTACAGGCAGTGGTAACTTCTGTTTAAGTACCTGCCTTGTCCCTCCCATCATCCTTGTACTTTAGCTTTGGTATTGGTATTCCATAAGTAATGGATGATCCGTGGACTGTATACACTTAACAAGAGAAAACATAATTTATGCTTACCTGATAAATTTATTTCTCTTGTAGTGTATCCAGTCCACGGCCCGCCCTGTCACTTTAAGGCAGGTAATTTTTTCATTTGAACTACAGTCACCACTGCACCCTATGGTTTTTCCTTTCTCTGCATGTTTTCGGTCGAATGACTGAGTATGGCAGTTAGGGGAGGAGCTATATAGCAGCTTTGCTGTGGGTGGACTCTTGCAACTTCCTGTTGGGAAGGAGAATATATTCCATAAGTAATGGATGATCCGTGGACTGGATACACTACAAGAGAAATAAATTTATCAGGTAAGCATAAATTAGTATAGTGGCGGCGATGTTGGGGGCGGCAGATTAGGGGTTAATAAATGTAGGTAGGTGGCGTCAATGTTAGGGACGGCAGATTAGGGGTTAATAATTTTTAACTAATGTTTGCAAGGCGGGAGTGTGGCGGTTTAGGGGTTAATATGTTTATTATAGTGGCGGCGACGTTGGGGACGGCAGAATAAAGACTTACAGACTTTTTAAAAAAAGCTAAAGACCCACCTCTTCCATCAGGCATTTAGTCCTCTTATCTGACCTTCAGAAACTCCTAACTTTTATGTCTTATGTTGGTATATTTGTAAAGTGCTTTGAGTCTCACTGGGAGAAAAGCGCTATATAAATCGCAAATTATTATATTATTATAATAAGTGTAGGTAGGTGGCGGCGACATTGGGGGCGGCAGATTAGGGGTTCAAAAATATAATGCAGGTGTCGGCGATGTCAGGGGTGGCAGATTAGGAGTTAATAAGTGTAAGATTAGGGGTGTCTAGACTCTGGGTTCATGTTATGGTGTTAGGTGTAAACATAACTTTTATTTCCCCATAGGAATCAATGGGGCTGCGTTACTGAGTTTTACGCTGCTTTTTTGCAGGTGTTAGACTTTTTCTCAGCCGGCTCTCCCCATAGATTCCTATGAGGAAATTGTGCACGAGCACGTACGACCAGCTCCCCGCTGACTTAAGCAGCGCTGGTATTGGAGTGCGGTAATGAGCAAAATTTTGCTCAATGCTCACTTCTTGTCTTTTAACAACGGGTTTGTAAAAACTCGTAATACCAACGCTGTAGGTAAGTGAGCGGTGACGGAAAACTGCTCGTTAGCACCGCATAGCCTCTAACGCAAAACTCGTAATCTAGCCGTCTGTTTGGCATGTATAGAGACCATTCATTCTTAACTATTTCCTTTTACCATTCTGTGCTAGATGTTTACCCTTTATAACAGAATTACATTGTGCACAATGCAAACAGGGATAACATCCTTTGTTGGGAGTAGTTAAATAATTAATGGTAGGTATTTTATTAGTGCCAACATCGGCTCTAACTAAACTCTCTCTAAGATTCATTATCCTTCGATAAGATGGCATGGGTGGCAATTTGAACATTTCTAAAACAAAAAGAAGTATGGTGGATTAAATTTCTCAATACTTTACATCCCCAAGGTCTGAATGTTAATTACGATTTACATTTGTTTTTTATAAATTCTGTTTATAGTTCTTTGTAATTATTTTTTGTAACCACTAGATGTCACTGTTCATTGTAAGATTGCACTATATATAAACTTTAAGGGTTAATAATCCCTAATGGGAAGACTGCAATCTGATTGGACAGGGCAAGTGATTTAACTGTGTCTGTACACCTGCTTCACTATGCATGATTAAGGACCATGTAGGTCGAAAACGTCGCATGTACCTGTGGTCTTGAGGTTCTCTTATTAAACTTTCACTTGAATGACACCTGTGGTGCTGTCACTATCTTTTACTGTTTCAAGTTACATTTTATGGGGGTAACAGATACTCCCTGTGACCTGCACACCTACGGAATAACAGAGAAATTGGCGCTGGGTTCTTTTGGCTTTGTTTGTATGAGAGTGTGTTGCAAAACCTTAAAGAGATACTAAAGCCAATTTTTTCTTTCATGATTTGCATAGAGCATGCAATTTTAAACAACTTTCTAATTTACTCCTATTATCACTTTTTCTTCGTTCTCTTGCTATCTTTATTTGAAAAGCAGGAATGTAACTTTTAGGAACCGGCCCATTTTAAGTTCAGCACCCTGGATAGCGCTTGCTTTTTGGTGGCTACATTTAGCCACCAATCAACAAGCGCAACCCAGGTTGTGAGCCAAAAATGGGCCAGCTTCCAAGCTTTGCATTCCAGCTTTTTAAATAAAGATAGCAGGAGAATGAAGAAAAATTGATAATAGGAGTAAATTAGAAAGATGCTTAAAAACATAAATTATGCTTACCTGATAATTTCATTTCCATCGAGGGAAGGAGAGTCCACGGCTTCATTCATTACTATTGGGAATTAAGAATCTGGCCACCAGGAGGAGGCAAAGACACCCCAGCTAAAGGCTTAAATACCTCCCACACTTCCCTCATCCCCCAGTCATTCTGCCGAGGGAACCAGGAACAGTAGGAGAAATATCAGGGTAAAAAAGGTGCCAGAAGATGAATAAATTTAGGGCCGCCCAACTGAGATACGTGCGGGAGCCGTGGACTCTCCTCCCCTCAATGGAAATGAAATTATCAGGTAAGCATAATTTATGTTTTACATCTAAAGGGGAGGAGAGTCCACGGCTTCATTCATTACTATTGGGAACATATACCCAAGCTCTAGAGGACACTGAATGAAACCGGGAGGGTAAAAGGCGGACCCTAATCTGAGGGCACCACAGCCTGCAAAATCTTTCTCCCAAGAAGAGCTTCCGCAGAAGCAAAAACATCAAATTTGTAAAACTTTGTAAAAGTGTGTAAGGAGGACCAGGTAGCCACCTTACAAATTTGCTCCATAGAGGCCTCATTCTTGAAGGCCCAAGACAAAGCCATAGCTCTAGTTGAATGAGCCATGATCCTCTGAGGAGGCTTATGTCCCGCTGTCTTGTAAACCAAGCGAATCAAGCTCCTCAACCAAAAAGACAAAGAAGTAGCAGAAGCCTTTTGCCCCTTGCGCTTCCCAGAATATACCACGAAAAAAAATGTAGACTGTCTGAAATCCTTTGTAGCCTGAAGATAGAACTTCAAAGCACGAACCACATCCAAGTTATGAAGTAACCTCTCCTTTGAACAAGAAGAAGGGTTAGGACACAAAGAAGGAACAAATATTTCCTGATTGATGTTAAGTTTAGACACCACCTTGGGGAGAAACCCCAACCCAGTGCGAAGTACAGCCTTATCTGCATGAAACACCAGATAAGGAGGGTCACATTGCAAGGCAGCTAGTTCAGATACTCTATGTGCCTATGCATTAGCCAACAGGAAGAGAACCTTCCAGGACTGAATCTTAGTGTCTATGGAATGCATAGGTTCAAACGGAACCCTCTGCAAAACCTTAAGTACTAAGTTTAAGCTCCAAGGCGGAGCCGACTGTCTAAAGACAGGCCTGATTATAGACAGAGCCTGAACAAAAGATTGAATGTCAGGGAGCTCATCGAATCTCCTATGCGACAAAACTGATAATGCAGAAATCTGTCCCTTTAAGGAACTAGCGGCAAGACCCTTCTCCAAACCATCTTGGAGAAAGGACAGAATCCTGGATACCTTCACCTTATGCCAAGGATATCCATGCTTCTCATACCAGGACAAGTAAGTCCTCCACACCTTATGGTAGATGCGACGAGTGACTGGCTTCCTTGCCTGAATTAGAGTATCAATCACACCTTCAGAAAAGCCTCTCTTGGCTAAGACTAGGTGTTCAATCTCCACACAGTCAGCCTGAGAGAATCTAGATTTTGGTGTTGAAAGGGGCCCTGTGACAGTAGATCCCTGCGACAGGGTAACCTCCACGGCGGAGAGGATGACATCCCCACCAGATCCACAAACCACATCCTCCACGGCCACGAAGGAGCAATCAGAATGGCCGAGGCCCGCTCCCGTTTGATGCATGCCACTACACAAGGTAGAAGTGGTAACGGTGGAAAAATGTAAGCTAGGCTGAATCCCCAAGGAACCACTAAGGCATCTATCAGCTCTGCCTGGGGATCCCTGGACCTCAACCCGTATCGAGGCAGCTTGCAATTGAGTCTGGACGCCATGAGATCTATCTCCGGCGTTCCCCATCTGAGACAAATCTCCGCAAACACCTTGAAGTGGAGAGACCATTCCCCCGGATGGAAGGACTGTCTGCTGAGAAAGTCCGCTTCCCAGTTGTCCACCCCCGGTATGTGAATCGCTGAGAGCTAGCAGTCGTGGGACTCCGTCCACTCCAGGATCCGAGACATCTCCCTCATCGCGAGGTAGCTCCTCATACCCCCTTGATGGTTGATGTAAGCCACCGAGGTAATGTTGTCGGTCTGGAATCTGATAAAACTGACCGACCCCAGAGAAGGCCAAGCCTTCAGAGCATTGTAGATTGCTCGTAGTTCTAGGATGTTGATCGGAAGGAGAGACTCCTCTCTGGACCACTTTCCTTGTGCTATCCTGACACCCCAAACAGCTCCCCGACCTGACAGACTGGCGTCCGTGGTCACAATATCCCAGGACGGTCTCAAGAAGGATGTCCCCATGGACAGTTGCTCCGGACGAATCCACCAAGAGAGGGAGTTCCGAGTCTGAGCATCCAGGGATATCAGCTGTAATAGATCTGAATGATCGCCGTTCCACTGTCTCAACATGCACAATTGAAGGGGTCTTAAGTGGAACCTGGGGAATGGGATGACATCTATGCTTGACTCCATGAGACCTATCACCTCCATACATTGAGCCACTGATGGGCTTGAGGAGGATTGAAGGGCCAGACAGGTGGACGCAAGCTTCCTGCGCCGCTGATCTGTGAGAAATATCTTCATGGACATAGAGTCTATTATCGTGCCCAGGAACTCCACCCTGTTGCTGGGAACCAGGGAACTCTTTCCTGAGTTGATCTTCCAACCGTGAGACTGTAGCAGAAGAAGAAGAGCCCTCGAATGATCCTCTACGAGGCTGAACGATAGTGCCTGAACTAGGATGTCGTCCAGGTAAGGCTCCACTGCAATGCCCCTGGATCGGGGCACTGCAAGCAGTGCCCCCAGAACTTTTGTGAAGACTCTCTGGGCCGTCGCCAGACCAAAAGGAAGGGTAACAAACTAGAAGTGTTGATCCAGAAATGCAACAAAAAGGTTGGAATAGTACCCTAGACCCCTCTCTACTAGGGGTACTGGTACAATAACCCAGAGAGAGGTGAGCTCTCTTAAACACTCTAAAAAGGCCTCTCTCTTCTCTGGTCTTGAAGACAGGTTTGACAGGAGGAATCTGCCCTCGGGCGGGAGCGATCTGAACCCTATCCTGTAACCCTGGGAGATCACTTCTAGAACCCAAGGGTCCTGAATGTCCTGCAACCATGCGTCTGAGAATAGAAAATCTGCCCTCTACATGATCCAGAGACCGGTCGGGGGCTGCCCCTTCATGCCGATTTTGTCTCATGGGCTTCTTGCTCTGCTTAGACTTGTTCCAAGATTGAGCCGGCTTCCAAGATCCCTTGGACTGGTCCTCTTTTGCGGCGGGGTGCTGACGCTGGGTCTTATCTGCACGAAAGGGACGAAAAGTATATCCTTTAGGCTTAGCCTTCTTATCCTATGGTAGGAAAGCTCCCTTGCCTCCCGTAACCGTGGATATAATCGATTCCAATCCTGGACCGAACAGGATCTTTCGTTGAAAAGGCAAGGACAACAGCCCTGCCTTAGAGGTCATGTCCGCAGACCAAGATTTTAGCCACAGAGCCCTGTGCGCTAAAACAGAAAAACTTGATACCTTAGCATTCAGGAGTATAATTTGCATATTGGCATCACAGATGAAAGAATTGGCGATCTTCAGCGCCTTAATCTTCTCCTGTATTTCGTCGATGGATGTCTCCCCCTCGACCATTTCACACAGGGATTCACTCCAATATGTCGCAGCTCCAGCAACCGACACAACGGCCGCTGCTGGTTGAAAAACAAACCCTGTGTGCTGAAACATCTTTCTCAAGATGTTTTCCAGCTTTTTATCCATAGGCTCTTTAAACAACGAACTATCCTCGAGGGGAATAGTCGTCCGCTTCGCGAGCGTAGAGATAGCCCCATCCACCTTAGGGATGGTCCCCCACAGCTCAAGCTGAGGGTCCGAAATGGGGAACAGTTTTTTAAATGAATAAGAAGGAGAAAAGGAAGAACCTAATCGCTCCTATTCATTCTTAATAATATTAGCCATCAAGACTGAGGTACTGCCCTGTCCTCGTATACCTTGTCGCAGGCTCCTCCGGTATCTTAGGTTCCGGAACCTCCAGAGTTGCAAGCACCTGCCGTAGCAGAAAGCGCAAATTCTCCATCCTAAACCTATAACCAGGTTCCTCCGCCACTGGAGGTTTAGATGACACAGACTCCGACCCAGAAGGGGCCTCGTCCTCGTATAGAGCCTCTGGATCTCCCATCGGCGAGGACAAACCCTGGGCCGGGCTGCTATGATAAACCCTACGCTTGCGCTTAGCAAAACGTGGTAAGGCATGGATCACTTTCGAAACCGCCGATTCCAGTTGGTCCGCAAAGTCTGACGGCCAATGAATCTCTCCCGAAGGAGTAACGGTAGGACCCCAGGGTGCTGCATGTGCAATCGGAGATGAATGATGGGAAGGCACCTCCCTGGACGAAGAACCCTCAGAGGTGGACGACTCAGTAGTACTAGACATCCGTTTACATTTAGATGCTGTAACTTTATCAAGGCATGTGGAACATAGTTGAGCAGGCTGATCTACCAGAACCTCCTCACAATAAACACAGGAAGAGACTTATAACAACTAGTTAAACTAATTGTAACAGAGGATACAATCCAGTTTAGGAAAAGAACCAGTTATCACAATAGTATAGTACCGGTTGGCTCTGCTGAAACAGAGATTATATAAATGTTAAAAAATGTTCCATATCATTCATACATTTAAATTTTATTGTTATCAACTAGGAACATGCACACATACAGTAGCAAGGCTAAGAGTTAAAAACACTTAAACTCTGTGGATTGCACAATCGCAATTGAGTACTAGAAAAAATAATAATCTATAATGTTCAACAGTCCTCAGTACGTAAATTATTAACAGTAAACTAAGCCCTTACAATCCGAGGGCTGATTTAATATTACTTGTATTCCTTATAAGGACCAGAGGCTGTGATACATAATATTAAATTAATAGTACATTACTATTACCCACAAAAGCAAGCAAGTTAAAAAACGAACAGGAATGAGACTATATCAAGGAAGGAGAGCCTTCCAACGCGTCAGAGTCCTCCATTGCTTGCGCACTTGGTTAGACTAACTTTATTGATTAAAAAGGCACCTTTATACCACCAATGGCCGGGGCATTCACCACCTCCTAGGACCCGGACTACAGAAACCGCTACGTCTCCTGCACCACAGATAAACAGGAAGGATAGATAGCCACACCCAGTCGCATGGAATGCCTGGCAGGACCACCCCTGCACTAGGGAAAAACACACCAAAAAATGGCCGCACAAGTTTCCGCAAGGAACCTGAAAGTTCTACACACTGCCAGAGCCTCATCTCGCATATAGCGCAGCAATGACACAATAAACAATATCACGTATAAACCCCCCCTGCTCAATAATCCCCCTTCCAGGAATATTAACCCTTGATTCTGTAAAGATAAAAAGGCACCACACTGTGACCCTGTCTTCTATGTTATCATTATTAATAAAAAATTAAACGATCTTACCAGAATCTACGCTGTGGAACAGGAACACGACACTTCAAGTGTGACAGATTAGTAGACTCGCTCCTGACATGGACTTGAGTGAAGAAAGCAGGCAGCAAAACCCTCCATAAGAGACTACTCCGAAACTCCGGCACTCCTCTGCCATCCTTCTGTGACGAAAGGCAAAGAATGACTGGGGGGTGAGGGAAGTGGGGGAGGTATTTAAGCATTTGGCTGGGGTGTCTTTGCCTCCTCCTGGTGGCCAGGTTCTTAATTCCCAATAGTAATGAATGAAATCATGGACTCTCCTCCCCTTTAGATGGAAATTGCATGCTCTATCTAAAGCATTAAAGAAAAAAATGGGTTTAGAATCCCTTTAAGAACCAGATTCAAACTCCAAGTAGGAGCAATAGGTTTGAAAATAGGTTTGATTCTAACCATGGCTTGAACAAAAGATTGAAGATCAGGCAAACGTGCCAACTTTCTATGTAAATAAACAGAAAGAGGCGATATCTGACCCTTAAGAGAACTAGCCGAAAGACTCTTATCAAGTTCCTCTTGCAAAAACTTAAGAATTCTTGGAACATCGACCCTGTGCCAGCAAACCCCATGTTCCGTACACCAGGATATATGCCTAGAGACAGGCTTGCACACTTTAATTAAGGTATCATCTACTGCTTCAGAAAATCCTCTATGAGATAAGAGCCTCTGTTAAAAATCTAAGCAGTCAGTCTCAGAGAATCTAGATTTTGATAAAAGAAAGGACCCTGAACCATAAAATCTGGTAGATAAGGTTATGAAATCTGCATACCAGGTCCTGCGAGGCCAAGCCTGAGTAATGAATCGCGGGGACTCTCTCTTGTTTGAGTCTTGCTATTACACAAGGGAGGAGTACAATTGGGGGAAACAGATAAACAAGCTTGTAACCCCAGGGAACTGCCAGAGCATCTGTCAGTTCGGGTTAAGGATCTCTTGACCTCGATCCGTCTCTCAGAAATTTAGATCAGATGCCATAATGTCTATTTCTGGGGAACCCTATAGACGTACTATTTCGTAGAAAACCTCTTGATTCAGCGACCATTCCCCTGAATGAAGAGTCTGTCGGTTTAGATAATCCGCTTCCCAATTTTCGACTCCTGGAATATGGATTGCCAATATCAGACATTGGGAGCATTTTGCCCATTCTAGAATACGACTTATTTCCTTCATTGCTAAAGCACTGCACGTTCCTCCCTGATGATTGACATACGCCACAATAGTGATGTTGTATGCTGAAATAAAATACAATGGATAGAACATAACTGGGGTCACGTCAGAAGAGCATTAAAGATGGCTCTTAGTTTCATAATATTGATAGTTAGAGAAATTTCCTGTACGGACCATACTCCCTGAGATCGAGTGACATCCACCATGAAAGAGAACGCCTAGTGAACGGGTCCAAATGTATCACTTGAGAGAGATCTGAGTGATCTCCGTTCCATTGCCGGAGCATGCATAGTTGCAGAGGTCATAGGAGAAAACGAGCAAAAAGCGTTGCGTCGGAGGCAGCTACCATTAGCTCCACTACCTCTATGTATTGAGCTACAGAAGGGTGAGAAGTAAATTGAAGAGTTTGACAAGCTGACTGAAGCTTGATTTTGCATTGTTTTGTTAGAAAAATTCTCATAACCACTGAGTCTATAATGACACTTAGAAAAGTCACTTTCGTACAAGGAACGAGAGAACAATCTTCTAGATTTAATTTCCAACCATGAGTCCGAAGATACCAAAGTAACTTCTCTGTGTGAACAGCTGCTAACTGTGAAGATGCAGCTTGAACCAAGACGTTGTCCCAGTATGGAGCCACCACTGTGAGTAGAGCCCCCAGGACTTTTGTATAAACCCTAGGAGCTGTAGCCAGACCAAAGGCAGGGCTGTGAATTGGTAATGCTTGTCCAGAAAAGCAAACCTGAGGTACTGAAAATTATACGGTTGGATTGGTATGTACAGATATGCTTCCTTCAAGTCCACTGTAGTCATGAATTGACCCTGCTGAACCAGAGGAAAAATAGATCTGATTGTTTCCATCTTTAAAGAAGGGACTCGAACAAACTTGTTTAGACACTTCAGGTCTAAAATAGGGCAAAAAGTTCCTTCCTTCTTTGGAACAATAAAGAGGTTAAAGTAAAAACCCTTTCTCCTCTTGCCCAGAAGAATGGGGACAATAGCTCCCATGGATTCCAGATCTTGAGCACAATGCAGGAAGGCAAACTTCTTTTCCAGCCTTCAAGATACTCGAGGCAAAATAAACCTTCCTCTTGGAGTTTGAAACCAGAAACCTATCCTGTACCCTTGAGAGACAATATTTTGGACCCAAGGATCCTTAACAGACGAGCCCAAACCCTGTAAAACTGGCTTAATCTGCCTCCCACCGGAGATGCCTCAGGGTCGGGGCCATCCCTTCATGCAGTCTTAGCGTCGGAGTTCAACTTTTTAAATTGCTTGTTCTTGTTACAAACAGGATTTGGCTTCCAGGTACTCAGGTTTATTTGAGGCAGCATTTCTCTGCGACTTGTTCTGACGAAAGGAACAAAAACGTCTGACTGATCTGCCCTTGGATCTGGATTTTTCATCCTGAGGGAGGAAAGAGCCCTTCCTACCAGTGGCAGTATAAATGGTAGAATCCAAACCAGAGCTGAATAAAGTCTTACAACACCAATGTTGCTGTCCCAGTAAAGAATAAGGTAGGGAGAGATTCAAATGGTTAAAAGTTCAATTTTATCAGAGCTCTGATGAACTGCCCATGAGGCAGGAAACGCGTCAGCTGTGGAGTGTGTTTGTATGCTGTGCCACTGTTTTAATGTTTATACTCAATAAATTGAACTTTTAACCATTGGAATCTCTCCCTACCTTATTCTTTACTGGGACAGCGACATTGGTGTTGTTAGCTTTGTTCTTGAATGAGAGGATCTTGGAGAACCTCAGCTGACTCAATAATTCAGAAGCCGATACCGAAGAATATGTTCCAGTGTGAAAGGGAGGCTGCACACGTTCTGTGAAGCAGATGATACAAACAGCTACACAGAGGTGAGCGATTACTGTGGGGACACAGAGGACACACATGGAGCAAACTTCTATCGCTCTTTAATCGCCACCGGTGTGGTAAGCCTTCTGTTTATATACTACTTGGGATGAATATGTGGTAGTACTTTACTATATTAAAATAGAGTGGGACTCTGAAATAGAGTTGTATTCACGAAGAAAGCCTATACATTGGCACCATACACTTGTAATATTTCTTTAAATCTAAAAGGACATGAATAAAGTCTTACCCTTAAAAAGGCCGTGGAAAGTAATCTTGATTTGGAAACCATGTTCACCGACCATGACTTTAGATAGAGAGTCCTTCTGGCTAACACGGAAAACCCAGAATTCTTAGCATTAATGCAAATGGATAATAGCATCACAAAAAGAAGAGTTTGCTGTTTTGAGAGCTTGCATACGGTCCTGTATCTCTTCTAAGGAAATTCGACCATTATTAGCTCAAATAAGGAGTCACGCCAAAAAGATGCAGCGCCAGCCACAGTGGCAATACTTACTGCAGGCTGAAAAAGTAGACCTCCTTGAAGAAAAATCTTCCCAAGGAATCACTCCAGTTTCTTGTCCATAGGATCCCTAAAGAACATACTGTCTTCCAAAGGAATGGTTGAGCCTTAAGATAGGGTAGATATCACTACATTCACTTTAGGTACAATGCTCCACATTTCCAAATGATTCTTACGAAACGAAAACAGCTTTTTAAAATTGGGGGATGGAGAGAAGGGAACCCCAGGTTTTTCCCATTCCGTTCATATAATATCCTGAACCAGAGAAGGAACGGGAAAAACCTCAGGATCCCTAGATTTAGGCTTAAAGATAATGTCTAATTTATGAGTCAGCGTTTCCTCTACCAGCTTAGACTCTTCCACTCCTAGGGTTCTTAAAACCTCTTTAAGTAGATACCTAAGATGTTCAATTTTAAATCAATAGGTAATTTCCTCAGAATCCTTTTCAGATTAAGCAGAAGAGTCAGAGGAAGAGAGCTCCACTTCCGAACTGGACAAGCATTCATCAACATCAGAATCCTGTAAATGTCTAACTGCAGAAATGCCCACTGAACTGCTGGCCCTAGATTCAGACGAGGCATGTTTAATTTTTCTCCTGCTTTTACAAGCGGGTGTCATAGCGCTTAGGTTCGCAGACACTACCGACTGTAACTGAGAAGTAAAATCAGAGGGAAAAGGAGGAAAATCTGTCTGCTATATGGTTGCAGGAGCAACAGTAGATTGAACACTAGTTTGCACCTGCTGACTCTGTGAGAGTTGTGCAGGGGAGTATAGTGGATTATCAGATTGGCTAGGACCAGTTATCTGTGATGAGATAATCTGAGCAGGGGGGCATACTACAGTTTTCTGAGTGCTAGGACCCCCAGAATGAGACTGGAGAACAGATGTTAGACAGGAACTGCATAATTGAGCTGGGGGCAAACCATTGCGAATTTGCAAAGCATGCATTTTTTATTATTAACATTTATTTCAGGAGAAATTTCCTAAGGGATAAAACCAAAATGGGTATCAGTATTCTCTATGGTGACCCCTGAATAAATACCTCCCAACAAAATTTACTGTTTAACAATAAAGACCAAAATGGTAACACTTGGGAGCAAAGGGAGAAAAAATATATGTAACTCCTTGCTGAAATACACCCAGATATCTAACTGATAGATGTGACTTGGAAAAAAATGTTAATGAATTATCTGCCCCTCTAGACCCTGAAAGGCTACCTTTAGAGGGGTCTCACCACCTCCCGTGATCGGAAGAGACCGCACCAAAACCATCAGAGCACTTTTTCAGCAGCTAATGCGCCTAGACATGTCAGATGGGCGGGGTGCATGCCGGAACAGTCCTGAAGAGGGAAATTCTTTTAACTTTCAATCTGCCGCAATACCGCACTAGAAAAGTCCCTAATTGAACCCCAGGACATCTGAGTCTAGAAGAGACACAACAGATGTCCTACAGACTTGGTATGTCCTTGGATAAACACAGAGCACTACGCTAAGTTTAACACACCGGCTGAGAGCTTCCTCATATTGAGGATAAAGCATCCATAGCCCCTACAGCACTCTTACTCCTAATAAACACCACAAGCTGCTTCAAAAAGACAGAGATGCTGACCTGAGAAGTAATGGACTGTCTCCCTTCATACCTTTTGAACAGAAAATGTACATAGCCCCTACAGCACCCTCACTCCTACCAAATAAACGGCACTAGCCACTCCATAAGGTCAGGGATGCTGAAAAGAGAAGGAAAGGATCCCATCCCCATTCAAGTCAACTAGCCTGTATGCATGAGAGAGGTAGACAAAGGCTGTGGCGAACATTTTCCAAAGTACAGACCTTAGTGTAGGACACCAAGGTACATTTGAAATTAAAAACATTTTATAGTCCTTGATGTTATTATACTGATGCAGACACCACTGATCCTATAAGCAGCCCTCCTCTGGCTATACCCATGAGCCAGTGTCACTACTGTGTCATTATATAGTGCTGGGTGTTATTATACGGATGCAGATACCACTGATCCTATAAGCAGCCCTCCTCTGGCTATACCCATGAGCCAGTGTTACTACTGTGTCATTATATAGTGCTGGGTGTTATTATACTGATGCAGATACCACTGATCCTATAACCAGCCCTCCTCTGGCTATACCCATGAGCCAGTGTCACTACTGTGTCATTATATAGTGCTGGGTGTTATTATACTGATACAGATACCACTGATTCTATAACCAGTTCTCCTCTGGCTTTACCTATGTGCCAGTGTCACTACTGTGTCATTATATAGCGCTGGGTGTTATTATACTGATGCAGATACCACTGATCCTATAACCAGCCCTCCCCTGGCTATACCCATGTTTCAGTGTCACTACTGTGTCATTATATAGTGCTTGGTGTTATTATACTGATGCAGATACCACTGATCCTATAAGCAACCCTCCTCTGGCTATACCCATGAGCCAGTGTCACTACTGTGTCATTATATAGTGCTGGGTGTTATTATACTGATGCAGATACCACTGATCCTATAACCAGCCCTCCTCTGGCTATACCCATGAGCCAGTGTCACTACTGTGTAATTATATAGCGCTGGGTGTTATTATACTGATGCAGATACCACTGATCCTATAACCAGTCCTCCTCTGACTATACCCATGAGCCAGTGTCACTACTGTGTCATTATATAGTGCTGGGTGTTATTATACTGATGCAGATACCACTTATCCTATAACCAGCCCTCCTCTGGCTATACCCATGAGCCAGTGTCACTACTGTGTCATTATATAGCGCTGGGTGTTATTATACTGATGTAGATACCACTGATCCTATAACCAGTCCTCCTCTGACTATACCCATGAGCCAGTGTCACTACTGTGTCATTATATAGTGCTGGGTGTTATTATACTGATGCAGATACCACTGATCCTATAACCAGCCCTCCTCTGGCTATACCCATGAGCCAGTGTTACTACTGTGTCATTATATAGCGCTGGGTGTTATTATACTGATGCAGATACCACTGATCCTATAACCAGCCCTCCTCTGGCTATACCCATGAGCCAGTGTCACTACTGTGTCATTATATAGCGCTGGGTGTTATTATACTGATGTAGATACCACTGATCCTATAACCAGTCCTCCTCTGACTATACCCATGAGCCAGTGTCACTACTGTGTCATTATATAGTGCTGGGTGTTATTATACTGATGCAGATACCACTGATCCTATAACCAGCCCTCCTCTGGCTATACCCATGAGCCAGTGTTACTATTGTGTCATTATATAGCGCTGGGTGTTATTATACTGATGCAGATACCACTGATCCTATAACCAGTCCTCCTCTGGCTATACGGATGTGCCAGTGTCACTACTGTGTAATTATATAGTGCTGGGTGTTATACTGATGCAGATACCACTGATCCTATAACCAGCCCTCCTCTGGCTATACCCATGTGCCAGTGTCACTGCTGTGTCTTTGTATAGAGCTGGGTGTTATTATACTGATGCAGATACCACTGACCCTATAACCAGCCCTTGTCTGGCTATACCCATGTGCCAGTGTCACTACTGTGTCTTTGTATAGAGCTGGGTGTTATTATACTGATGCAGATACCACTGACCCTATAACCAACCCTCCTCTGGCTATACCCATGTGCCAGTGCCACTGCTGTGTCTTTGTATAGAGCTGGGTGTTATTATACTGATGCAGATACCACTGACCCTATAACCAGCCCTTGTCTAGCTATACCCATGTGCCAGTGTCACTGCTGTGTCTTTGTATAGAGCTGGGTGTTATTATACAGATGCAGATACCACTGACCCTTGTCTGGCTATACGGATGTGCCAGTGTCACTACTGTGTCTTTGTATAGAGCTGGGTGTTATTATACAGATGCAGATACACATCTAGTATTTTACTCAGGCTTTATTTATTCCATAACTTATCACCCAATATCGCTAGCAGTCTCTTGACAAGCCACAAACTTTATTCACACTACATATTTTTTAATTCTTATTATTTAATCAGAAAGAAAAAGATATACTAAGGTTGTGGCGGACACTACAAGGGCTAGTCACGGACACCAGTGTCTGTGTACGGACACCTTGCCTATACCTGTGTGTCAGTCTGATTTACTGCAGTCCTGTGAAGAAAGAATAAAAATTAAACCCCTGATCCTCTCTTAAAGGAAACAATCCATTGAGGATAATGTCGAAATTTAGGACTTGCAGAGCACCTCTAATTTCTGTCTACCTCCTAGACGTGGCAAAAAACTACTGGGAGGGTAGGGGAAGTGGAAGGGATACTTGAAAGCTCTGTTTGGGGCGTCTTTGCCCCCTCCTGGTGGCCAGGCAATGGGGTCGATATATCAACCCCTTTGCCTGCCTACGACTGCAGGTTCTCACAAGAGAACCTGCAGTCCGTATTTATGAAGCAGCGGTCATTAGACCTCTGCTTCCCCAACCTTTCACCACCTCTTAGGTGGCAAATTTCAATCTCCCTGGTCTCATCTGACCAAGGAGATTGACAGCTCCTGCCCACGCGTGATTGGCTTGCGTGGGCAAGGGGCGGGATTGCATGCAAGTGCAAAATAGGGCTCGTGTGCAATGCTGAATTCCGGCGGCGGAATTCAGCCCGCCAGAGGTGAGCTGGGGCGGACAGGGGTGCATATGTGTGCCCATGTCTGCCGCAGCTTCATAAATCGACCCTGATGTATTCCCATATGTAAGATTAAGGATTTTGTGGACTCTCACTACCATTAGAAAGAAATAAGTTGTTTGTTTGCTCTTTTTAACATAATCTGTTTCTTTTTATGTTTACTTTGATTTAACTAATAAAGGAGCACTGTTTTATATCCCTTTAATAGAATATATGCCAGTCATGTAATTAGGTTTTGTCTAATTGTCTAGAACGACATTAATAGAAAATGAATAAATATCTTACCTCCTTCTCCCTCACATATAAATGGAAAGTCTTTCCTTCAAACTTCATTTTTAGGGCATCACTCCTAAAAGGCATAAAAACATTAGACTTCAAGGAATAAAAAGGCATATTGATAACATATAATGTATATAGTATTCAGCCACACTCACCATTTTATAAAATGAATTCTTTTATTTCCCTGCAACACTATGAAACCAAAGGGGGTAAAGGCTAAAAAGGCAGAATTTCCAGAGAGATCCTAAGGTAAAGGATAAGAAGAAAAAGGAAAGAAAGGCAGAGAAAGGACAATTAAACACACAGCCATAAAGATTTGTTCTGTGTCCTTTTAAGATTATCTCAAACTCCCCCATGGCTTTAAACCCCTGATTACTATAGAGACATAAGTGATGTTAAAGGGACATGAAACCTAAAATGTTTATTTCACGATTCAGACAGAGCACATGATTTTAAGCTACTTTTCAATTCACTCCTGTTATCTAATCTGCTTCATTCTCTAGATATCCTTAGTTGAAAAGCATATATAGGTAGGCTCAGGAGCAACAGTGCATTACTGTGAGCTAGCTGCTGATTGGTGTTTGCACATAAATGCCTCTTGCCATTGGTTCACCAGATGTGTTCAGCTAACTCCCAGTAATGCATTTCTGCTTCTTCAAAAAAGAGAGTGAAGCAAATTTGATATTAGAATTAAATTGGAATGTTGTTTGAAATCGCATGCTCTATCTGAATTATGAATGAACAATTTTGGGTTTCATGTCCATTTAAGTTAAAAAAAAATATATGGGGCTGAAGCCCAACATAAAGTGTGATGTTGTTTAACCATACATCAAAATCAATCTAATAGTTCAATTGAAAGACTCAAACAATTAACCTGGAAAAAAGCATTGAAGAGAGAGCCAGCTTTAGCAACAGTCCAAGAGGGTGGTTGGGTTATGTAATATGACTAAACATTATTGTTTCACCCCAAAACCTCAAAGGGTCATTGGACCTGTTCTCCCTCAGTGTGTTATACAACTCTGATTAAATGCGGGGCAGTACTACTTAGTCCTGCCCCTGAGGCAAAGTCCCTCACAGAAGGTCAAATAGTAAATAGACATGAAAATGTGAATGTGAACAACAAAAACAGTTAACAAATATAATAAGGACAACATGAAAGGTAAGAATAATATGAGTTGAAAAAGACACAAGGTAATGATGACTTTCAAGACCACCATCTGTGCCATGTTCATTCTTTTTTTGTTTTTTATTGGTGCCCCAAAATGTTAAGCCTAGAACCATCCTAGTTAGACAGAAAAACCAAAGCTATAAAAGGGGAGTGGAAGATATATAGAAAAAATAAACAGTTTTCAGACAATATAAGATACCTTACATGGATGAGGATCCACTCCATACGTTTCCAGAGTTTGAGCTTTCCTCAGAAAACACAATTCTGAAGCTGCAGGGGAAAGGCCACTGTAAAAAGAAAGAATTGTAGAAAAAATGAGTGAGAAAATATAGAGAATAAAATGTGTGTTTATACAGAGCTATATTGTCAATATGTGAAATACAGACACAGGAAAAAATAATTGTAGCTTAAAGGGATATATAAGTTCCTATTTTGCATATATTTATTTTGTAAAGAATATCCATTTGAAAGTTAGACCATACTTGCATAAAAATCTCTTAATTTGGTCTTCTGGAAAATGCAGAATGCAACATTGCCCATACAAATGCTCTCTCAGATTAGATTTGCTGGGAGACTGCCTTGAGCCAATCGGGAGGCAATGCAAAGATAGTGTACACTAGTCTGCATTTGGATTGCAGTGAAATATCCAGAATGCATTGATGCGTTCAATGTTATCCAGAAGACCAACTGTGAATATTTTAGGCAGTGAAATATCCAGAATGCATTAGTGCTTTCAGTGTTATCCAGAAAACCAGCTGTGAATATGTTTTAAGATATGTACTTTTCATTTCAAGTAGTTCTAATTTACTAAATATATATTTGTAATAAAGGGATGTTTATGTCCCTTTAAGCAAAAAATAAATTAAATAAAATTATATATAAAGGAAACAGAACAGAAAATGAAAGACTGAGACATAGGGGCCTACTTAACAAAGGTCTGTCGGACCTGATCCGACAGTGCGGATCAGATCCGACAGACCTCGCTGAATGCGGAGAGTAATACGCTCTCCGTATTCAGCATTGCACCAGCAGCTTTTATGAGCTGCTGGTGCAACGACACCCCCTGCAGATTTGCGGCCAATACGCCACCAGCAGGGGAGTGTCAATCAACCCGATCGTACTCGATCGGGTTGAATTGCGGCAATGTCTGTCCGCCTGCTCGGAACAAACGGACAGGTTATGGAGCAGAGGCTCGCCAGAAACACGGGGCTTCAGGCTCCGTACGGAGCTTAATAGATATGCCCCGTATAGAGAAATGGAGAGTGAAGTTAGATACCTGACGCTTTAGGCTGCAGTTTTCGGTTTCACAGACACGGACAAGAACTACCACACCAACTAAAAATGCATTCTGTAAACTGTTTCATTAATAGCTTATTTTAGTTTGTGTTTAAATTGGACACTTAGTAATAATTTACTTCCTTAGCACTAAGTTTTTAATGTGATCACATTTGAAATGTTGTATTTGA
Organism: Bombina bombina; assembly: GCF_027579735.1. Taxonomy (NCBI): domain Eukaryota; kingdom Metazoa; phylum Chordata; class Amphibia; order Anura; family Bombinatoridae; genus Bombina; species Bombina bombina. The sequence goes on from NC_069504.1 coordinate 893,956,506, forward strand.
AGCCCTTTAAAGCTATGTCTAAAGCCTATCCTATTTGTAATAAAATATGTAACAGAAAATTCACTATTTAATACCAATACAAATATATGAGGGAAGAACCACCTAATGGTTTTAACGCAGAGAGAATTATTCTTATAATAGGCCCTGAGACCCTAATAACACATCCTAATATTTCCTATAATCTGGCCCTTAGTGCAAGAAATAACTATTCCCTATAGTCTTTGAGCATGCACACCTTATATAGATATGATTACTCACTCTAAGGGCTAGAGTACCAGTGGCGTGCTAACTGTTGCGCACAAGAGGTGTATTTTGCAGGCTCTTTGCATGTGTTGGAAGTAGTGCGTGTATTATGAGTTAAAAGTAAATGCGTTCGATTAAGCGCAAGTTAAATTTAACGTGCATCGGGATAGTGCAACTTCAGAGCTCTGGTTACTGTTACTCGAGATAAAAAAAGTTGCAGAAAACACATAAAAAAATACATGTATAATACATCCTGTGGTGGTGATGTGACTGTTATGTTTATATATATATATAAGTATCTACAGACACATAGAGAGTTCATAAAAGCACTTTGCAGTCAAGTGGGTGAAAACATGTAAAATCATATTTATGCACTATTCAAATTTAATAAAGAACTGGATATGTACTGTAAATATTTCATATCCTAATATTCTTCACATAGGGGAATATGTTTTAAGGATTTAAAAAAAGATATTTATATATACAGTATATACTGTATATATATATATATATATATATATATATATATATATAAATATATATATATATATATATATATATAAAATATATATATATAAATATATATAAATATATATATATATACAGACAAATATTGCGTGACTGCACCTCAAAGCAGAGGTTTAATATAGTTTAAAACATAAAAAATAGCACTGAAATTGTGGGGTATTAGACTCTGTAGCAATGCACTTACTTCCAATTACCTCAATCAGTATGAGATAAGTAGCCGCTGTTAGGTAATAAAGCACAGGACCCACCAGTCTCCACACTGCTCAAATGTTTTAGACAATAGGGGATACAGGGTGTCCGGTGTGCCGTGCTGCTCCTGAGGTATGGCAGTATATACTACTGGACATCCACACTTTTGCCTCAGGATACAAAGCAGGATACAAAGGGGGCTTTGTTCATAATCACCATCGAGCTATGTAAATAACATTGGAATATTAAATATTCATATTTCATGTCGGGTTAGCGCACGATCAGGTTTGTGCACAAGTTTAGGAGAATACTTAAAAGTTCGCCTTTATGCCTGTGATGGGTTAGAGCTAAATGGTGATGGTGATTATGAACAAAGCCCCCTTTGTATCCTGAGGCAAAAGTGTGGATGTCCAGTGGAAGTATATACTACTGTGACATATACCCCGCTACCCCGACTGGGTAGCGCCGTCGACCGCTCCTTCCTCTGCCTGGAACAAGTGGCTATGTAGCCCAAGAAAGTGATTCTAGCAGGAGCTCACCCAAATAACTAGACAGACTAGCCTTCAGGTGAAATAAGAACTGCTTTATTGCACAGAAAACACAGCTTTTATACATTTCCAACAGATGGGGGGTAGTTACTACACAAATGGAAACACATATTATACAATGAGACAAACATCAGACAATGGTTAGTTAAACAGATTCTAATCACATCCTGACTCACAAAAGGAAAATAAATGACTCACATAATAGCAGAAAGACACTGCACACCTAGACTAGATAACAACAGGGGTGAGGTTATAAGGGGTAGGGGTTTATTGCACAGAAAACACAGCTTTTATACATTTCCAACAGATGGGGGTAGTTACTACACAAAATATTATACAATTAGACAAACATCAGACAATGGTTAGTTAAACAGATTCTAATCACATCCTGACTTACAAAAGGAAAATGGATGACTCATACAAAAGGACAATGGATGACTCACACAAACACTTCACACATAGACTAGCTAACAACAGGGGGAAGGCTATAGAGGGTAGGGGTTTAACCCTTGCAGCCCGGTATCCATGACATCTCCCCCCTTCCAGTTCGGCAGACCCGGCTAGATCCACACGGGTCTATATGGGGCTGTCCAACGAGATTCTATTTCAGTCTGTCGGGAAAATCCATCGGCATTCCCATTGCTCTTTCCCGGCCTATACTAAACGTCGAAGTTAAAGGGTTGCAGGGCTAAACTCCATCTTAGTAAACGTCCATTATCTCCCGACACTCGGTTAAGCCACACCAGGGGGTTGTGGTCGGTGAGGACAGTGAAAGGTTTTCCATATAGGTACGGTTGCAATTTCTTGAGGGCCCATACAAGTGCCAGGCATTCCTTCTCCACCGCCGCATAGCCTACCTCCCTGGGCAGCAGCTTCCTACTGATGTAGGCTACGGGGTGGTCTTGCCCTTCTTCGTCTGCCTGGCTTAGCACTGCACCCAACCCGAACATGGAGGCATCGGTGTGAACACAAAATTGTTTGGCGGGGTTAGGCGCGGCAAGGACGGGTGCAGAGATCAAGGCAGACTTGAGGCTCTGAAAGGCGTTTTCACATTCTGGGGACCAAAGTACCTGTCGGGGCAGTCTTTTACAAGTCAGGTCTGTCAGGGGTTTGGCGAGGGTGCTATAATTGGGGACGAAACTTCGGTAATAGCCGGCGTTTCCTAGGAAGGCTAAGACCTGGGTCTTGGTTCGAGGGGTAGGCCAGTTTGCCACTGCCTCAACCTTGGCCTGCTCCGGCCGCAGCTGCCCGCAGCCCACTTGGTGGCCCAGGTACTGGACTTCCAAGCAGCCTATGGTGCATTTTTCAGGCTTCAGGGTAAGCCCGGCAGCTCTGAGGTAATCTAGAACGATGCCCAGGTGGATCAAATGTTCCTCCCAGGTGTCGCTAAAGATGGCGATGTCGTCCAAGTAGGCACAGGCATAGTCTTGGAGGCCATCCAGCAGGCGATCCACCATCCTCTGAAAGGTGGCTGGAGCATTCTTCATCCCAAACGGCATGACCTTAAACTGGTAGAGGCCGAAAGGGGTGATGAAGGTGGACTTGGGAACGGATTCAGGGTCTAGTGGGATCTGCCAATAACCCTTGCATAGGTTGAGGGTGGTCAGGAAGTGGCCCCGGGTGATTCGATCTAACAGGTCAGCTACTTGGGGCATGGGATAGGCGTCAGTGGTGGTTCTGTCGTTGAGTCTACGGTAGTCAACGCAGAACCGGGTAGTTCCATCCTTCTTGGGTACTAACACTACCAGGGAAGGCCCAGGGACTGTTGGATGGTTCAATGACACAGAGGTCCAACATTCCCCGGAGCTCCCGGTGCATACTGTCCCTGATGACCTCTGGGACCCTGTAGGCAGCCTGTCGCAGGGGGGTCTGTCCCGAGGTCTCCACCTGGTGGATGGCTGTGGTGGTAAACCCAGGGACAGTAGAGAATATGTCACTTCTTTGTTCCAAGAGTCGCCGGACCTGCCTCTTCTGTCCGGGCCCTAACCTATCGTCTAGGGATACATCATCCACCACCTGGGGGTGTCAGTAGGTCCGGGAAGCTCCGGCATTGGAAGGCTTTCAGAGTCCTCCACTGCTGGCGCACAGATAGCGGCCACATCTCTGGGTCTCTCTATGTATGACTTTAACATGTTCACATGAAATGTCCGACGGATCCTTTCATCTGAACACTTCGCTACCAGGTATGTGGTGTTGTTCAGTTGTTCCACAACCCGGTAAGGTCCTTGCCAAGAGGCCTGTAGCTTCTCGGTTTTGACAGTCTTCAGAGCGAGGACCTTCTCTCCCACGATCAGGGTTCGGGTACGGGCATTGCGATCGTACCATCGCTTCTGCCTGTGCTGAGAGGCTTGAAGGTTCTCGTGTACCTGGGCAGCCAGGTCCTTCAGCCGGTATCTGAGCTGGAGTACGTACTCCACAACAGAGTGCTCTTCCTCCCCGGTGTCTCCCTCCCAGTGGGCTAGTACCAAATCTAGTGGGCCCCTAACCTTTCGCCCATATAAACGTTCAAAGGGGGAAAACCCAGTGGATTCCTGAGGCACTTCTCGATATGCAAAGAGGAGGTGTGGCAGGAATCTCTCCCAGTCCTTGTGAGTGGCCGAGAATGTCCGAAACAGTTGCTTTAGGGTCCTGTTAAACCTCTCACACAGCCCATATGTCTGGGGATGGTAAGGGGCACTGTGCAGGGGTTTAATCCCGCACAACTCCCAGAATTGTTGAGTGATTTCCGCAGTGAACTGCGTTCCCTGATCGGAAACCACTTCCCGAGGGAAGCCTACCCTGGTGAATATCCGGAGCATCGCATCTGCTATGGTCTCCGCCTTGATATTGGTCAAGGGAATTGCCTTGGGGTATCGGGTGGCATAGTCCACTACTGTAAGGATGTATTTCTTCCCTGAGGGGCTGGGCCGAGCTAATGGCCCCACAACGTCTACTGCCACTCGGCTAAAGGGTTCCTCAATAATGGGCAGGGGATGGAGGAGAGCTTTCGTATGGTCACCCGTCTTTCCTACCTTCTGGCAAACCTTATAGGATTTACAGTATTCCTTAATATCGGCTGTAATGCCTGGCCAGAAGAAGGTTTGAGTCAAGCGGTGGTGAGTCCTTTGCTTTCCTAAGTGGCCAGCTAAGGGGATGTCATGCCCTATGTTCAGTAGGTTGGACCAAAACTTCTTCGGTACGACCAGCTGGCATTTGGGCACCAGTCCTTTTCTCCTCTTGGAGATCCGGTACAGGAGCTCTCCCTCCCACTGGAACCGTTTGTCTCCGGGGCCCTGGGCGTTAGCACCTACTCGGTTGTGGTAAGGGGCTAGGATTGGGTCGCTCAAGGTTTCTTTGGCGAAGTCAGAGGGGGTCGTCCAGGAGGGGAAGTCAGTAAGTTTGTGGTTAGTAAGGACAGGCAGTCGGGGAAAGGTAGGAATCGGGGTGGTAGGAATCCTGAGGACCTCCCGCTACCCTCACAGCAAGGGTGCACCCAGTGCAGCCTGGGGGGGGAACGAGGTGAGGTTGGATCAAAGAAACGGTGGCCCCCGTATCTCTCATTCCTTGAGCCGCCTGCCCGTTGACCCAGACAACTTGCCGGTGTTGTTGTCGGTTGTCTTGGTCCATTGAGCTGACATGGTGCAAGACACCCACTTCTTCTCCTGTACACTCAGCATAGGGGTCAGAGCTCGTTGTATGGGCACAATGGGCAGTGGCCTGATAGGTGTGGGCTTGAGGAGACCCCCACGAGGTTGAAGCAGGGTTCCTTGGTGGCTGGGCTGGGGGGTTTCATTGTCTGGCTGGGCAGTTCCATATAACATGTCCGGGGTGTCCACCCCATAACACCCCCGGGGATTGCTGCTCCTGGCCGGGTAAACAGGGGGCGGCCGAGTTTGTGGCTGCCGAAAGACCGTTGGGAGTCGAGTTGGGGCTGGAGCATAGCGAGTTGCTGGCTGGGGGTCAGTGGCCGCCTGGCGACGGGCATCCACATGCTGATCGGCCAGGGCGGCGGCTTGGTCAGCTGTTCTGGGTCCCTTGTCTTTTACCCAGTCCCTTATCTCTGCTGGGGTGCGGTTGTAGAACTGCCCCAGGAGGATGAGTTGAACAGCTTCGTCTAGGGTGGTGATGTGGCACCCAGTAACCCAGGAGTTCAAGGATCTATGCAAACTCGGTATACGGTTGCTCCCTCTTGTCTTTGTAGTCCCCTGAATTTTAGCCAGTGAGCTTCCGGGGTGAGTCCATACCAAGCAAGGATGCGCTCCTACACCTGGTTATAGTTGCCTTGATCTTCGGAGGGGACAGTGTGGAAAGCCTCCAGGGCCCTACTGGATAGTTTCCCAATTAAGATAGTAACCCTATCAGCATTAGTGACCCCATGCATCCGGCACTGGGTCTCGAACAGCTGTAGGTAGCGGTCAATATCCTCACTCCCATCATCCTGGAAGGGTCGGAAAGCCCCGTGAGGTAGTTTCTTGGGCCGGGAAGGGGGGTCCAGGGGATCCGGCATGACCCCCCCATAGACTTCTGAAGCTCCAACATGTGTATCTTGTTGGCGTCAGTCACTATCCGAGTAATGATCTCCTCGGGGTGTTAGGTCCATAGAGAGCCAGTTGCCACTGTACCTCCTGCTGTTTGTCGGATGTCGTAGTCCCTGGGGTGGAGGCTGTACTGGACTGTCCTCCGCTTTGGTTGCTGTCCGACCCACCAGCCTGTTCGCTAGCCCGATCGTCCTCCATCAGTTCGGCTACAAGCACTGCCTTTGTCTTGTTGCTGGCAACTTTCCCTCAAGTCTGCCTTTGTCTTGTTGCTGGCAACTTTCCCTCAAGTCTGCAGCAACGTTCTCAATTCTTCCTTCCGGAGCCCATGGTACTGCTCCATCCGGCAAGATCTTCAGTTGGTGGTTTGGACGTTCCAGGTAGACGGAAGCATCCCGCCACTGCTAACCAATGTGACGGATACCCCGCTACCCCGACTGGGTAGCGCCGTCGACCGGGTCCTTCCTCTGCCTGGAACAAGTGGCTATGTAGCCCAAGAAAGTGATTCTAGCAGGAGCTCACCCAAATAATTAGACAGACTAGCCTTCAGGTGAAATAAGAACTGCTTTATTGCACAGAAAACACAGCTTTTATACATTTCCAACAGATGGGGGGTAGTTACTACACAAATGGAAACACATATTATGCAATGAGACAAACATCAGACAATGGTTAGTTAAACAGATTCTAATCACATCCTGACTTACAAAAGGACAATGAATGACTCACACAAAAGCAGAAAGACACTGCACACCTAGACTAGATAACAACAGGGGTGAGGTTATAGGGGGTAGGGGTTTATTGCACAGAAAACACAGCTTTTATACATTTCCAACAGATGGGGGTAGTTACTACACAAAATATTATACAATGAGACAAACATCAGACAATGGTTAGTTAAACAGATTCTAATCACATCCTGACTTACAAAAGGACAATGGATGACTTATACAAAAGGACAATGGATGACTCATACAAACACTTCATACATAGACTAGCTAACAACAGGGGGAAGGCTATAGGGGGTAGGGGTTTAACCCTTGCAGCCCAGAATCCGTGACAACTACCATACCTCAGAAGCAGCACGGCACACCGGACACCCTGTATCCCCTATTGTCTAAAACTATTTGAGCAGTGTGGAGACCGGTGGGTCCTGTGCTTTATTATCTAACAGCAGCTACTTACCTCATACTGATTGAGGTAATTGGAAGTAAGTGCATTGCTACAGGGGCTAATACCTCACAATTTTAGTGCTATTTTTTATGTTTTCATTTCTATTAAACCTCTGCTTTGAGATGCAGACACACAATCTTTGTTGGTATCTGTTTCCTTGGTGAAGTTTTTGGGAATCTTCACACCACATTTGTTTCTGCTGCCCAAAGCTCTGGAAACACATTTTATGAACTCGTATTATATTTAGATATAAATGTGATTTTTTATTTGTTTCAATATAATATATTACTGTGTTGGAACCGATTTGTGTATCCTTAAAGTGACACATATTGTTCATAATGTTACAACGCGGATAACATTTTCTTGTTTTATATATATATATATATATATATATATATATATATATATATATATATATATATATATATATATATATATATATATATATATATATATATATATATATATATGTGTGTGTATATATACTGTATATATATATATATATATATATATATATACATATATATGTGCATATATATATATTTTACAAAAAAAGTCATATATATATATATATATATATACAGTGTGTCATCCATACCTCATAAGAGCTGAGGTTGTTACATGTGAGTGTTCACTTGGCTATATCTTTTTGAACTACTTTCAAGTTATCTGATATACTACACTAGGAAGGACTTTTTTGCTGTGCGCCCTTCTCTCTTCTGTTTTAGAATTTGCCTTGGAGGATCTCCCTTGTCTAAGCGGATTTCTTCTGTTCACCTTGGATTAGGCTGCAAGTGGAAAATACTTCCTTTGGTTCACTCTCCTCCATCCACATGTGATTTGATGTTTTGGTACTAAACAAGGGGAGATTTGTATTCATAGGACATTACTGCCATTCAAAATTGGGTTATCTATATTTAATAGCGCAGTATTCACTCTGTCTTGGATATATATATATATATATATATATATATATATATATATATATATATAAATAGAAAATATTCAGCTATGTATATAACATTGGAATATTAAATATTCATATTTCATGTCGGGTTAGCACGCGATCAGGTTTGTGCGCGAGTATAGGAGAATACTTGAAAGTTCGCCTTTATGCCTGTGATGGGTTAGAGCTTGTGTGCAAACATTTTACTTTCAACTTGTAATACACGCGCTGCCCAGCACGTGCAAAAAGCTTACTTCTAGCGAAGTTAACACAGGGCGCTAATTTCCGCTCCACTCATAATCTAACCCTAAATAAGTAATGCTCACTTTGGACTTCCCAAATTTGTGAAAGACCTGGAAAAATAGGGACATCTGGTCCCCTTAATAATACATAAAATTAATACTTTGAGAATACTCTATTGCAGTTGTTCTTTCCTGAGTGTAAGAAGTGAATGCTCCTTAGATAACTCCAGAGCTTTCAATGGCTTCCTTTTATCAACTTGACAAAGGACCTTTCTGTTTCAGCTGCCTGCACAGAGGCACTGACTGAACCAACATTAATGAATTTAGCCTGGTGTGGGGCAGTGTGACTTGTGAAGGGGGTATCTGCAGAGGTGCAACCTTGAAAATTTACCAAATGCTATTCTTTTACAATAATTATCACCATAACACATACAAAGCTCTACACACTTTTAACATCCCTGTACACAGCTTCCCTCCAACCCACTATCTCCATTTCTGTACGATTATATCTCATAGTCTCGTTGTTTTGTATTGGCACTTACTGCCCTTAATGCGACTGATTTCTTTATCATCTAGCAGCTATTTCCCAGCCCCTTTCCCTTCTGACCCTCTTCTCCACCTGAGTTCACTCCGGTGAATCTCTGCAATCCGGCGCTCCAACTTCTCTGAATGTTTGGGTAGGAATTGGAACTTAGAGCTGTACCCCTCGGGGTGTTTGCCAGGGTCATAATCACCAATCTCGGCTGTGGGAGAGACCGAGCATGAGGGGCAGTAAAAATAAAATATAAATAATAAAAAAACATGAAAGGCAAGAGGGAAATCAAATGGAGCAGGAGAGGAAACGTAAGGGAATAAAGCAAAACATTTTTTTAGCAAACTGTAAATGGAAGCAATAACTAAAGGGGACAATTAGTGTCAACTGAAAATTTGTAAGGAGCTAAAATAGAAAGTGAGCATTAAGTAATGGACAGCAAGAAGAGATGCAAAGAGAAACAGTATGAAGGGCATCAGAGTGTAAGGTAATAGGTAAGACACAAATGTGGGAGGAGCATATAAAGTAGGCACTATGCTGCATATCTGGATACGTACCCTGCAGTATATATGCTGCCAGAAGAGCAGCATCAGAGGTCTTACAGAGCAGACGGCCATGGTATAAATCCCTCTTAACCTGTTGAAAAACCATATACCTATAGAGAAAGACATAAGATTTACTAAGGATGAAAGCCTATATATATATATATATATATATATATATATATATATATATATATATATATATATATATATATATATATATATATATATATATATATACACATACAGTGGATATAAAAAGTCTACACACCCCTGTTAAAATGTCAGGTTTCTGTGATGTAAAAAAATGAGACAAAGATAAATCATTTCAGAACTTTTTCCACCTTTAATGTGACCTATAAACTGTACAACTCAGTTGAAAAACAAACTGAAATCTTTTAGGTAAAGGGAAATAAAAAGAAAAAACTAAAATAATATGGTTGCTGTGTTCAGCTGTTCTAGTAGGTCTTTCCTGACATTTTACTGTGTAGATAAAAAAGGTGCGTAGGTCTAGCGCTAGTATGTACACCTACAGCTCTCTCCAGAAAAGGTGCCTAGTTAACCTTAGAGTGCAAGAAATAGAATGGAGTATGGAGTGAGCACCAAAGGCAGAGGTGATGAGGACAGTGGACTGCTGGTATAAAATAAATATATTTATATAATCTAACAGACAAATTATTACACTTTAATACATATTAATTACTTAAAAACATGGATCCATGTGTACACAAAATATAATAAAACAATTCCAAAAAATACAGTATATTACAACAAGTCTGATACAATAAGAACAAAGTTCATATAGCAATACCAATGTAACATTTTTGGTAAAATACACATATAATAAGTGTCCAAATGTGAGATAATCCAGTGAATGTGTCCAAAATTAATAATGTGAATGTCTATCTTTGGTGAATAGGTGTCCAAAGTGCTATAAAAACAGTCCTGTTTGGTTAATTTCCAAAATGAAACCACAAAAAAAACACAAAAAATCAAGTCCAAAAAATGTGTAATAAAAATGCAAACTTAAAACATGAAAAAATGAAACAATAGTAAAAATAAAAAATGAGAAGTGATAGTAAAAATGTGAAAAAATGTGAAAAAATCCCAATATTAATTGGAGTGATACATCCTATAATGGGTGTGGTTTATTCCCGTGAAAGGAGGAGAAAATGGAAAAGATTTATAAAAAACTTGACTTGCTAAAATCCCATATAGTGTAATAAAAACCTGTGGGAAAAAAGGAGAAAACAATACTCAAAATAGTGTAAATTACTTGCTTAGAGTATCAGAATAAATCTCACCAGTTATGTTGACGCGTTTCGGCCTGATATCAGGCCTTTATCAAGACTAATACACTGGTGAGTTAATAGTACCTGTATGAGCCAAGTATGACAAAAAGATTAGGTATTCGGATTCATTTATTTTTATATTATAACACAGAGTTTTCAATATAGAACGTTTCCAATGTATAAAACATAATGCTCTGTTCAACCTGGTCGGATATGCCAATAAACATTACAATGTAAGATCTCATCCCTGCCCAGAGTCATCAATATGAGATATGTTTAAGTCTTGTTTCCACGACCGTCAAATATCCAATGTAAACATCCGGCACTATCGAAACCGGAAACGGAAGTGACGACACTTAGCCGAAACCAGAAGTGACGTCTGTTTACTTTAGCGGCGTAACAACTAACACGGATCGATAACTTACCAACATGATCCGACAATTTGGCCAACAGATAAACCATTTGAGCAGACCTCCAGGAGTTAAGAAGGTCATTATTCACAACAACATATTTAGACACACGCCCTGAAAGAAATAATTTATGTATAGATTGCCCACACTAAATATAAAGATGCCCATACCCATAAAGCACTACGAAAAATGGGCGGCCCTCAGTATGAGGAATTTTTGGCACCCAAACACGGCCATCAGATTGGGTGTTAACCCCTATAAAGGTACTATTAACTCACCAGTGTATTAGTCTTGATAAAGGCCTGATATCAGGCCGAAGCACGTCGACATAACTGGTGAGATTTATTCTGATACTCTAAGCAAGTAATTTACACTATTTTGAGTATTGTTTTCTCATTTTTTCCCACAGGTTTTTATTACATTATATGGGATTTTAGCAAGTCAAGTTTTTTATACATTTTTTCCATTTTCTCCTCCTTTCACGGGAATAAACCACACCCATCATAGAATGTAAATTAATATTGGGATTTTTTCACATTTTTTCACATTTTTACTATCACTTCTCATTTTTTTTTTTTTTTTTACTTTTTCAAAAGCTTTATTGATACCAATTCTCAAAGTTACAAAAATAAAAATACATTCTTCATTATTCACGTTTACAAATAATCTTCTTATAGTACCATCTATAGTTACAAACTAAGTAATACAAGATTTAACTCTTATAACGAAGGTTAACATAATTTCCCTAACAAAAAACACCAATAAACTTATCATCTAATGTCTTAGACATAACCTTCTTCTTATACTCATTTTTTATTTTTACTATTGTTTCATTTTTTCATGTTTTAAGTTCCATTTTTATTACACATTTTTTGGACTTGATTTTTTGTGTTTTTTTGTGGTTTCATTTTGGAAATTAACCAAACAGGACTGTTTTTATAGCACTTTGGACACCTATTCACCAAAGATAGACATTCACATTATTAATTTTGGAGACATTCACTGGATTATCTCACATTTGGACACTTATTATATTTGTATTTTACCAAAATTTTTACATTGGTATTGCTATATGAACTTTGTTCTTATTGTATCAGACTTGTTGTAATATTCTACCATTTTTCATTTAACCAGTCCTCAATTTAAATTACTGTATTTTTTGGATTTGTTTTATTATATTTTGTGTACACATGGATCCATGTTTTTAAGTAATTAAAGTGTAATAATTTGTCTGTTAGATTATATAAATATATTTATTTTATACCAGCAGTCCACTGTCCTCATCACCTCTGCCTTTGATGCTCACTCCATACTCCATTCTCTTTCCTGACATTTTGTTAGTCGCATCCTACAGCAAAAGCCATGGTCCGCAGAGAACTTCTAAAGCATCAGAGGGATCTCATTGTTAAAAGGTATCAGTCAGGAGAAGGGTACAAAAGAATTTCCAAGGCATTAGATATAAAATGGAACACAGTGAAGACAGTCATCATCAAGTGAAGAAAATATGGTGCAACAGTGACATTACCAAGAATTGGATGTCCCTCCAAAATTGATGAAAAGACAAGAAGAAAACTGGTCTGGGAGGCTGCCAAGAGGCCTACAGCAACATAAAAGGAGCTGCAGGAATATCTGGCAAGTACTGGCTGTGTGGTACATGTTACAACAATCGCCCCTATTCTTCATATGTCTGGGCTATGGGGTAGAGTGGCAAGACGGAAGCCTTTTCTTACAAAAAAAAAACATCCAAGCCCGGCTAAATTTTGCAAAAACACATCTGAAGTTTCCCAAAAGCATGTTGCAAAAGGTGTTCTGGTCTGATGAAACCAAAGTTGAACTTTAAGGCCATAATTCCAAAAGTTATGATTGGCGCAAAAACAACACTGCATATCACCAAAAGAACACCATACCCACAGTGAAGCATGGTGGTGTCAGCATCATGCTTTGGGGCTGTTTTTCTTCAGCTGGAACTGGGGCCTTAGTCAAGGTAGAGGGAATAATGAACAGTTACAAATACCAGACAATATTGGCACAAAACCTTCAGGCTTCTGCTAGAAAGCTGAACATGAAGAGGAACTTCATCTTTCAGCATGACAACGACCCAAAGCATCAAAATCAACAAAGGAATGGCTTCACCAGAAGAAGATTAAAAGTTTGGAATGGCCCAGTCAGAGCCCAGACCTGAATCCAATTCAAAATCTGTCATGCTGATAGACTCAGTGCTGTAATAAAATCAAAAGGTGCTTCAATAAAGTTTAAGGATGTGCACACTTATGCAACCATATTATTTTATTTTTATTTCAGTTTGTTTTTCAATTGAGTTGTACAGCTTATAGGTCACATTAAAGGTGGAAAAAGTTCTGAAATGATTTATCTTTGTCTCATTTTTTTACATCACAGAAACCTGACATTTTAACAGGGGGGTATAGACTTTTTATATCCACTGTATGTATATATATATATATATATATATATATATATATATATATATATATATATATATATATATATATATATATATATATAGTGTGTGTATTTATGGTAAATTACTATAATTATAATTTATTTACAAAGTCTCAACAAATACTACAGAGTTATGGCATTAGGTGTATAGTTACACATTAACATTTGCAATTACACAAACAATAAGGAGGTAGAGGCCTCCAAGTATCCCTGAATTAGCAACTACATTTTGTACCAAATTTTGTTGATTTGAGTAGTATATACAGTTAAATTCAAGTTGTAACACATGTCCTATGTAATGCTTTTATTATTTTTTTTTAAACATGCAATTATTATTTTTCCTGTATTTGTGAGTACAGTGTAATTGGAAACCAAACGTAAGAAAGGATTTAGAGTAAAACAGAGCTCTCAGGTATAAGGAACATGTCAATATAACCTTTTGGTTACAAGACATAATAATCCACTGTAACCTTAGTTTAAAGTAAAATGAACAGTGCACTTAGTTTTTGTCTTTGTTCATTATAAAGAAGGCATTTCCAAATGTATTTAATTAAAATGTCTAGGTATAATTATCTTAATTCTGGTTTTGCAAATTTACTGTATACGTTGGGCTGCCTGTTACTCTATCCTTAACTTTTACATAAAGGCAAATATCCCAGTTCCCAGGGAAATCTCTGGTTCCACTCACACATCCAGACTATGTCCAATCCCACCCATGGCAAACCTGGCCCCACTTACATAACACCAGCAACCTCTACCCCTTCTGTCATGGCTCCATATACAAAACACTGGTGGCCACTGCCTTCAGGTAGCTTCTGGGTAATGCTGGGAGGTATACAAACGTGTTCGTACTTAACTGAGGTGGTGTCTAGTGTGAGCTACTTAGACAAATCTGATCTTAGCATAAGCATTAATATTCTTGTGCTAAATCCCCCTTTTTATTTAGGGCCACTGTAGAGGTGCAGAATGTACTTGTGCAAAACACACTTTTACAGTTTTTAACATGAGATAATTCTATCACTACTGACTGAAAAGGGAAATAGGAAATGCACTACAGCCTTGTGATCTATTAGTCAACACCTAGAGATCTACTGGTCGATCCCAATCTACCTTTTGGGTACACCTGCACTGTAGCACAGTGTTTCTCAACTCCAGTCCTCAGGACCCTTAACAGGCCAGATATCCATTATATCTTAACTAGAGCACAGGTGAAATAATCAGCTGATCAGTAACCATGGTTACTAACCTGCTCTCACCCTTCAGATGATTATTTCACCTGTGCTCTATTTAAGATATAATGAATATTTAGCCTGTTAACGGTCATAAAACACTGCTGTAGCATAAGCTGCATAGTTACAGTCAGAAACAAAAGACTAACACTACTGAACTCCTAGCTTCTCCTAGATGAGGTGTGCAAGAAGCTGAAGCTGTTGTTCCACACTGGTGTGTGAATGATACTCAAAAGATTCATGCCATAAAAAGTATTACTGATTACAGTTTAATTTTGAATAGGTGAAATATCTAAAAAAATGTATTCTACACTACAAAGTAGTTTATAAAAAAATATCTGTTATTATCATACTACAAATAGTGAATTAAGTATGCTACAAAATAGTGAAGTAGGAAGTATGCTACAAATAGTGAAGAAGGAAGTATGCTACAAATAGTGAAGAAGGAAGTATGCTACAAGTAGTAAACTAGTAAGTATGCTACAAAATAGTGAAGAAGGAAGTATGCTACAAATAGTGAAGAAGGGAGTATGCTACAAATAGTGATGGAGGGAGTATGCTACAAAATCGTGAAGAAGAAAGTATGCTACAAATAGTGAAGAAGGGAGTATGCTACAAATAGTGAAGTAGGAAGTATGCTACAAAATAGTAAAGAAGGAAGTATGCTACAAATAGTGAAGAAGGAAGTATGCTACAAATAGTGAAGAAGGAAGTATTCTACAAAATAGTGAAGAAGGAAGTATGCTACAAAATAGTGAAGAAGGAAGTATGCTACAAATAGTAAAGGAACTATGCTACAAATAATGAAGGAAGTATGCTACAAATAGTGAATGGAGTATGCTACAAACTAGTGAAGAAGAAAGTATGCTACAAATAGTGAAGAAGGAAGCATGCTACAAATAGTAAAGGAAGTATGCTACAAATAGTGAAGGAAGTATGCTACAAATAGTGAAGGGAGTATGCTACAAATAGTGAAGGGAGTATGCACCAAATAGTGAAGGGAGTAAGCTACAAATAGTGAAGAAGGAAGTATGCTAAAAATAGTGAAGTAGGAAGTATGCTAAAAATAGTTAAGAAGGAAGTATGCTTAAAATAGTGAAGTAGGAAGTATTCTACAAATAGTGAAGCAGGAAGTATGCTACAAATAGTGAAGAAGGAAGTATGCTACAAATAGTGAAGAAGGAAGTATTCTACAATAGTGAAGAAGGAAGTATGCTACAAATAGTGAAGAAGGAAACATACTACAAATAGTGAATGAAGTATGCTACAAATAGTGAAGAAGGGAGTATGCTGCAAAATAGTGAAGAAGTATGCTACAAAATAGTGAAGAAGGAAGTAACTATAAAGGAAGACGAATTCCACAGTAAGCACGGAATATGCCTGGAAGGAACGGTGGTAACACATTACTACATTCCTGTTAGAATATCCCATTTGTGCTGCTTCTCATATTAGCAAATAGAAATTAATAAAAATAACTGTTTAAAATTATTTGTTATCTAGCAAACTTTGCATTGTTTTGCAGGGAAATATCCATCAAAAAACTCTCTTGAGTGTTGCTTATATGTTCTCCTTTGCTGTGGACAGTTAGAAATATAAATAAATGAGCTCCTGCAGATGTCAAGCAATACCTGTGCAGCATGTAGCATGAATACACTTCAGCCTCTTTGAGGCAGTTGAAAAAAACATAAATTATGCTTACCTGATAATTTTCTTTTTTTCAGATGCAAAGAGTCCACAGCTGCATTCATAACTTTTGGGAAATAAGAACCTGGCCTCCAGGTGGAGGCAAAGACACCCCAGCCCAACAGATGGTCCGCCACCGCTCAGCCCCCACAAATGAAGGGGACACCAGCCAAAACCTCCAAAGGGACAAGGCAAAGGAGAACCGAGGAAATTGAAAGGTCCCCATATAGAAAAGAGAACACCTCCAAGAGTGAGTCCAGCTCACAGAGACCCAAAGGGACCAAAACAGGGAAAGGAGGCCACGCCTATACCAAGCGAATCCTGGGATAAGATCGGGCACAGAGACAGAACAGACATCTCCCCAATATCCTGCAAGCATGGAATGCAACTGAAGAGGCAAAGTCCTCCCAGTGTCTGACCATAGAATACCAAGGCATTCGACCATGAAAAAGTGTGTAATAAACAGTTTACGCGTACACCAGGTGTGAGGAGCTGCAACTGGTTTCAAACTGCAAACCTTCCACACGCTAGACACTATCCTGTACAAGTCGGCCATCTATGACTGAAGGCAATAATGACTGAAACAATCCTTCCCGCCTCACGGATCCACAGGTCCTCTCGAATGCTTAGTTGAACATTAAAAACAATGATAACCTGAGCACTCTGCGCTTCTACCAAACCAGCCGAGCAGAACAGTGCCACGTGTCTGAACAGCCGCAAGACCGAATGAACCCAACAGGACCAGCCTGCACCTAGGGTCCTAGCCGGCAAGCTGCATACATTCTCCCTCATAGGGGAAAAAACAAAAAACAGACATATTTAACATAGGACTAACATGTCCAAAACAACTTCCAAAGAAGTTATAAAGAGTATCAATCTCAGAAGGTTCCAGAAGGAAACAAAAACAAATTAAAGACATCCCATTGGATATAAATAAAATATAAGGCAACCCGGAGGTTAAAACCCAAAAAGACACAGGCCTACCAGTAGGACCAACCAAACGGAGCCTTATCTTTAAAAAAAAAAAAGAAAGTGGGAAAGATATCAAACAAATGACAAATAGGAGACAACCCAACAAGTCTAATGAGGTGCACCATTCGAATTATCAGACTGAAATTCCCCATATCTGTTAATGATAGGGTCATTCAATAACTGAAAAAGATGTCTAAGCAACACCCTAAGGCACGCAATCCTCTAACGAAAGCCACAACACTCCAGAACAGTTACACCCGCAGGGAACTGTAGAGGCCAACTCCAAGGCGGAAGACCCGGGACAATAGGGCACAAGCACAATCTCAAATAAACGTCTGGACTCTGCAGACGGACCATCGCTAACATTATCTGGAAGCAAAAAACGTGCTGCAACCTCCAGGGAGAACACGCCACGCCGCATGGAGGAACCATAAACTGGGTTACCCGCATGTGTAGAAGTATGAATTGGAAGGGAACTCGCCTCTTGGAGGACGGGGCACCCAGAGGCCGATGGCTCAGCAGTCCCCTGAATCCCTGAGCACAAGGAACCAGGCGCTCTTATATGGCATATGGAACAAAACTGGTCGACATGTGTCAACGAGGCCAATCCGAAGTCATCACCGGACACAGAATCTGAAATCAAAATAGTCTCAGTATTAGAATCCTCCGTAACTGAATCTGAAACGAGCACAGTCTCAGCATCAGAATCCTACATAACTGGAAAGAGGAAATATCAATATGGACTAAAGTATGAAAACAAAAATGGCACCTGACACCCACAATGGCTGGGGCACTCACCACCTCCTATGACCTGACCCCTGCGGTCTAGAATATCTCCTTTGCCACATGGTCAGGAATGCAGAAATGGGGAACGGAACGTTATCACATCCGAACACAAGGTGAACCGAACAGTCTAAAAAAGCGTGCCCAACCAAAAGGCCTCGTCACTTCCAAAGGCCTAAAAGTTCCAACCACGAGCCCATAAACCTCACACATAAGCAGGTTGAATCACATAACAAACATGATTATAAATCCCCCTGTTCAATAACCTCCCTCAGGAGATATTAACCCTTGATTACAAGATACTAACAGAGACTCACTGAGACCCTTATGTCATATAGTTAGACCCGCAAAGGTGTGTAGCCTCTCGGGAAAACATTCACATTACAGTACATTGACGATAAAGTAAAATGAAACGATCTTACCGGAATCTACGCCGTGGAACAGGAACATGGCTTTTCAAGTGTGACGAATAGTGGCATCGCCTCCGCCATGGACTTGAGAGAAGAAAGCAGTCAGCGGAGCGAAGTTCGATAACGCCGATTGCTTGAGGAGCTGTTAATATGAGTCGAGATGGTTTCGCAGAAAGACTCTCCCTGCACCTCCGGACTCTAACTTTCATCCAAGCCCTCACTGAGAGACTGACAGGACTACTTCAAATTCCTGTCCCATGCCAAAGAGTACTACCCTCCATAAGAGACAAAAAACAAAAATTAAAAATTCTGACTCTGCAAACCTCCTGGGACGAAAGGCAAGGAATGACTGGGGATGAGGGGAGTGGGAGGAGTATTTAAGCCTTTGGCTGGGGTGTCTTTGCCTGGTGGCCAGGTTCTTATTTCCCAAAAGTAATGAATGCAGCTGTGGACTCTTTCCATTTAAGAAGAAAATACAGTCTTCAGATTTCATTTACTAAACACACAGGCAAAATAAAGAATTAAAGCGCACTGCAGTTTTTGTTTTCACAATGTATGATTAAACCTTTCAGCTTAACATAAGCAGAGCAACCCCTGTCTAAACACATTTAAAGAATTTATGAAGAAAAGAAGCAAGTGCATCTTGGGTAATATAAGCTTTAGCTGTGTGTATAGTTTGTATACTTAGGATTGTGCTGTGATCTTCCAACGTGCAACTCACCTGGTGATTTCTTCTTTCAGTGCAGCAGGGTCTGGGGGATAAAACTTTACTCGAAAGCACAGAATATATGGCGGGCGAGCTAAATTTTTAAACAAAAGAATGCATGAAAATTAGGAAAGAGGGTATGTAAAACCTAATTTATGCTTACCTGATAAATTTATTTCTCTTGTAGTGTATCCAGTCCACGGATCATCCATTACTTATGGGATATTCTCCTTCCCAACAGGAAGTTGCAAGAGGATCACCCACAGCAGAGCTGCTATATAGCTCCTCCCCTAACTGTCATATCCAGTCATTCGACCGAAAACAAACAGAGAAAGGAGAAACCATAGGGTGCAGTGGTGACTGTAGTTTAATTAAAATTTAGACCTGCCTTAAAAGGACAGGGCGGGCCGTGGACTGGATACACTACAAGAGAAATAAATTTATCAGGTAAGCATAAATTATGTTTTCTCTTGTTAAGTGTATCCAGTCCACGGATCATCCATTACTTATGGGATACCAATACCAAAGCTAAAGTACACGGATGATGGGAGGGACAAGGCAGGATTAAGCGGAAGGAACCACTGCCTGAAGAACCTTTCTCCCAAAAACAGCCTCTGAAGAAGCAAAAGTATCAAATTTGTAAAATTTGGAAAAAGTGTGAAGCGAAGACTTCAGAGGCCTCATTTTTAAAGGCCCAGGTGGAAGCCACAGCTCTAGTAGAATGAGCTGTAATCCTTTCAGGGGGCTGCTGTCCAGCAGTCTCATAGGCTAGGCGTATTATGCTCCGAAGCCAAAAGGAAAGAGAGGTTGCCGAAGCTTTTTGACCTCTCCTCTGTCCAGAGTAAACGACAAACAGGGTAGATGTTTCACGAAAATCTTTAGTAGCTTGTAAGTAAAACTTCAAGGCACGGACTACGTCCAGATTATGTAAAAGATGTTCCTTCTTTGAAGAAGGATTAGGACACAATGATGGAACAACAATCTCTTGATTGATATTCTTGTTAGAAACCACCTTAGGTAAAAACCCAGGTTTGGTACGCAGGACTACCTTATCTGCATGAAAAATCAGATAAGGAGAATCACATTGTAAGGCAGATAGCTCAGAGACTCTCCGAGCCAAGGAAATAGCCATCAAAAACAGAACTTTCCAAGATAAAAGTTTAATATCAATGGAATGAAGGGGTTCCAATGGAACTCCTTGAAGAACTTTAAGAACCAAGTTTAAGCTCCACGGGGGAGCAACAGGTTTAAACACAGGCTTAATTCTAACCAAAGCCTGGCAAAATGCCTGGACGTCTGGAACCTCTGCCAGACGCTTGTGCAAAAGAATAGACAGAGCAGAAATCTGTCCCTTTAAGGAACTAGCTGATAATCCTTTGTCCAAGCCCTCTTGGAGAAAAGACAATATTCTAGGAATCCTAACCTTACTCCATGAGTAATTCTTGGATTCACACCAATAAAGATATTTACTCCATATCTTGTGGTAGATTTTCCTGGTAACAGGCTTTCATGCCTGTATTAAAGTATCAATGACTGACTCGGAGAAGCCACGCTTTGATAGAATCAAGCGTCCAATCTCCATGCAGTCAGTCTCAGAGAAATTAGATTTGGATGATTGAAAGGACCTTGTATCAGAAGGTCCTGTCTTAGAGACAGAGTCCATGGTGGAAAGGATGACATGTCCACTAGGTCTGCATACCAAGTCCTGTGTGGCCACGCAGGTGCTATCAGAATCACTGATGCTCTCTCCTGTTTGATTTTGGCAATCAGTCGAGGGAGCAGAGGAAACGGTGGAAACACATAAGCCAGGTTGAAGAACCAAGGCGCTGCTAGAGCATCTATCAGCGTCGCTTCTGGGTCCCTGGACCTGGATCCGTAACAAGGAAACTTGGCGTTCTGGCGAGACGTCATGAGATCCAACTCTGGTTTGCCCCAACGATGAATCAACTGAGCAAACACCTCCGGATGGAGTTCCCACTCCCCCGGATGGAAAGTCTGACGACTTAGGCCTAGATTTGGAGTTTTGTCGGTAAAGACCCGCGTAGCTAACGCCGGCTTTTTTCTGGCCGCACCATGAAAATAACTCTGGTATTGAGAGTCCACATAAAGGCTGAGTTAGGCTCCAAAAAAGGAGCGTAGAGCATATTTAACGCAGCTTCAACTCTCGATACCAGAGTTGCTTACGCAAGCGGCCAGCCTCAAAAACGTGCTTGTGCACGATTCTCCCATAGAAAACAATGGGGCTGTTTGAGCTGAAAAAAAACCTAACACCTGCAAAAAAGCTGCGTTCAGCTCCCAACGCAGCCCCATTGTTTGCTATGCGGAAACACTTCCTACGTCTGCACCTAACACTCTAACATGTACCCCGAGTCTAAACACCCCTAACCTTACACTTATTAACCCCTAATCTGCCGCCCCCGCTATCGCTGACCCCTGCATATTATTATTAACCCCTAATCTGCCGCTCCGTAAACCGCCGCTACTTACATTATCCCTATGTACCCCTAATCTGCTGCCCTAACATCGCCGACCCCTATATTATATTTATTAACCCCTAATCTGCCCCCCACAACGTCGCCTCCACCTGCCTACACTTATTAACCCCTAATCTGCCGAGCGGACCTGAGCGCTACTATAATAAAGTTATTAACCCCTAATCCGCCTCACTAACCCTATAATAAATAGTATTAACCCCTAATCTGCCCTCCCTAACATCGCCGACACCTAACTTCAATTATTAACCCCTAATCTGCCGACTGGAGCTCACCGCTATTCTAATAAATGTATTAACCCCTAAAGCTAAGTCTAACCCTAACACTAACACCCCCCTAAGTTAAATATAATTTACATCTAACGAAATTAATTATCTCTTATTAAATAAATTATTCCTATTTAAAGCTAAATACTTACCTGTAAAATAAATCCTAATATAGCTACAATATAAATTATAATTATATTATAGCTATTTTAGGATTAATATTTATTTGACAGGCAACTTTGTAATTATTTTAACCATGTACAATAGCTATTAAATAGTTAAGAACTATTTAATAGTTACCTAGTTAAAATAATTACAAAATTACCTGTAAAATAAATCCTAACCTAAGTTACAATTAAACCTAACACTATACTATCATTAAATTAATTAAATAAAATACCTACAATTACCTACAATTAAACCTAACACTACAGTATCAATAAATAAATTAAATACAATTCCTACAAATAACTACAATGAAATAAACTAACTAAAGTACAAAAAATAAAAAAGAACTAAGTTACAAAAAATAAAAAAATATTTACAAACATAAGAAAAATATTACAACAATTTTAAACTAATTACACCTACTCTAAGCCCCCTAATAAAATAACAAAGACCCCCAAAATAAAAAATGCCCTACCCTATTCTAAATTACTAAAGTTCAAAGCTCTTTTACCTTACCAGCCCTGAACAGGGCCCTTTGCGGGGCATGCCCCAAGAAGTTCAGCTCTTTTGCCTGTAAAAAAAAACATACAATACCCCCCCCAACATTACAACCCACCACCCACATACCCCTAATCTAACCCAAACCCCCCTTAAATAAACCTAACACTAAGCCCCTGAAGATCATCCTACCTTGTCTTCACCTCACCGGGTATCACCGATCCGTCCTGGCTCCGATATCTTCATCCAACCCAAGCGGGGGCTAGACATCCACTGAAGAAGTACACAAGAGGGTCCAAAGTCTTCATCCTATCCGGGAAGAAGAGGCGATCCGGACCGGCAACCATCTTGATCCAAGCGGCATCTTCTATCTTCATCCGATGACGACCGGCTCCATCCTGAAGACCTCCACCGCGGACCCATCTTCTTCCGGCGACGTCCAACTGAAGAATGACGGTTCCTTTAAGGGACATCATCCAAGATGGTGTCCCTCGAATTCCGATTGGCTGATAGGATTCTATCAGCCAATCGGAATTAAGGTAGGAATATTCTGATTGGCTGATGGAATCAGCCAATCAGAATCAAGTTCAATCCGATTGGCTGGTCCAATAAGCCAATCAGATTGAGCTCGCATTCTATTGGCTGTTCCGATCAGCCAATAGAATGCAAGCTCAATCTGATTGGCGGACCCATCTTCTTCCGGCGACGTCCAACTGAAGAATGACGGTTCCTTTAAGGGACATCATCCAAGATGGTGTCCCTCGAATTCCGATTGGCTGATAGGATTCTATCAGCCAATCGGAATTAAGGTAGGAATATTCTGATTGGCTGATGGAATCAGCCAATCAGAATCAAGTTCAATCCGATTGGCTGATCCAATCAGCCAATCAGATTGAGCTCGCATTCTATTGGCTGATCGGAACAGCCAATAGAATGCGAGCTCAATCTGATTGGCTTATTGGACCAGCCAATCGGATTGAACTTGATTCTGATTGGCTGATTCCATCAGCCAATCAGAATATTCCTACCTTAATTCCGATTGGCTGATAGAATCCTATCAGCCAATCGGAATTCGAGGGACGCCATCTTGGATGACGTCCCTTAAAGGAACCGTCATTCTTCAGTTGGACGTCGCCGGAAGAAGATGGGTCCGCGGTGGAGGTCTTCAGGATGGAGCCGGTCGTCATCGGATGAAGATAGAAGATGCCGCTTGGATCAAGATGGTTGCCGGTCCGGATCGCCTCTTCTTACCGGATAGGATGAAGACTTTGGACCCTCTTCTGGACCTCTTCAGCCACCGGATGATGGATCGCCAGCCCCCGCTTGGGTTGGATGAAGATTCTGGAGCCAGGACGGATCGGTGATACCTGGTGAGGTGAAGACAAGGTAGGATGATCTTCAGGGGCTTGGTGTTAGGTTTATTTAAGGGGGGTTTGGGTTAGATTAGGGGTATGTGGGTGGTGGGTTGTAATGTTGGGGGGGGGTATTGTATGTTTTTTTTTAAAGGCAAAAGAGCTGAACTTCTTGGGGCATGCCCCGCAAAGGGCCCTGTTCAGGGCTGGTAAGGTAAAAGAGCTTTGAACTTTAGTAATTTAGAATAGGGTAGGGCATTTTTTATTTTGGGGGTCTTTGTTATTTTATTAGGGGGCTTAGAGTAGGTGTAATTAGTTTAAAATTGTTGTAATATTTTTCTTATGTTTGTAAATATTTTTTTATTGTTTGTAACTTAGTTCTTTTTTATTTTTTGTACTTTAGTTAGTTTATTTCATTGTAGTTATTTGTAGATATTGTATTTAATTAATGTATTGATAGTGTAGTGTTAGGTTTAATTGTAGGTAATTATAGGTATTTTATTTAATTAATTTAATGATAGTATAGTGTTAGGTTTAATTGTAACTTAGGTTAGGATTTATTTTACAGGTAATTTTGTAATTATTTTAACTAGGTAGCTATTAAATAGTTCTTAACTATTTAATAGCTATTGTACCTGGTTAAAATAATTACAAAGTTGCCTGTAAAATAAATATTAATCCTAAAATAGCTACAATGTAATTATAATTTATATTGTAGCTATATTAGGATTTATTTTACAGGTAAGTATTTATCTTTAAATAGGAATAATTTATTTAATAAGAGTTAATTAATTTAGTTAGATTAAAATTATATTTAATTTCGGGGGGTGTTAGTGTTAGGGTTAGACTTAGCTTTAGGGGTTAATACATTTATTAGAATAGCGGTGAGCTCCGGTCGGCAGATTAGGGGTTAATAATTGAAGTTAGGTGTCGGCGATGTTAGGGAGGGCAGATTAGAGGTTAATACTATTTATTATAGGGTTAGTGAGGCGGATTAGGGGTTAATAAATTTATTATAGTAGCGGTGCGGTCCGCTCGGCAGATTAGGGGTTAATAAGTGTAGGCAGGTGGAGGCGACGTTGAGGGGGGCAGATTAGGGGTTAATAGATATAATATAGGGGTCGGCGGTGTTAGGGGCAGCAGATTAGGGGTACATAAGGATAACGTAGGTGGCGGCGCTTTGCGGTCTGCAGATTAGGGGTAAATAAGTGTAGGAAGGTGGAGGCGACGTTGAGGGGGGCAGATTAGGGGTTAATAAATATAATATAGGGGTCGGTGGTGTTAGGGGCAGCAGATTAGGGGTACATAAGTATAACGTAGGTGGCGGTCGGCAGATTAGGGGTTAAAAAAATTTAATCGAGTGGCGGCGATGTGGGGGGACCTCGGTTTAGGGGTACATAGGTAGTTTATGGGTGTTAGTGTACTTTAGAGCACAGTAGTTAAGAGCTTTATAAACCGGCGTTAGCCCAGAAAGCTCTTAACTACTGACTTTTTTCCTGCGGCTGGAGTTTTGTCGTTAGATGTCTAACGCTCACTTCAGACACGACTCTAAATACCGGAGTTAGAAAAATCCCATTGAAAAGATAGGATACGCAATTTACGTAAGGGGATCTGCGGTATGGAAAAGTCGCGGCTGAAAAGTGAGCGTTAGACCCTATTTTGAGTGACTCCAAATACCGGAGGTAGCCTAAAACCAGCGTTAGGAGCCTCTAACGCTGGTTTTCACGGCTACCGCCAAACTCCAAATCTAGGCCTTAGAAAATCCGCCTCCCAGTTCTCCACGCCTGGGATATGGATTGGTGACAGGTGGCAAGAGTGGTACTCTGCCCAGCGAATTATATTTGAGACTTCTAACATCGCTAGGGAACTCCTGGTTCCCCCTTGATGGTTGATGTAAGCCACAGTCGTGATGTTGTCCGACTGAAATCTGATGAACCTCAGTGTTGCTAACTGAGGCCAAGCCAGAAGAGCATTGAATATCGCTCTTAACTCCAGAATATTTATTGGAAGGAGTTTCTCCTCCTGAGTCCACGATCCCTGTGCCTGTGCCTGTGCCTGGCATCTGTTGTTACAATTGTCCAATCTGGCCTGCGAAAGGTCATGCCCTTGGACAGGTGTACCCGAGACAACCACCAGAGAAGAGAATCTCTGGTCTCTTGATCCAGATTTAGCAGAGGGGACAAATCTGTGTAATCCCCATTCCACTGACTCAGCATGCATAATTGCAGCGGTCTGAGATGAAGGCGCGCAAATGGCACTATGTCCATTGCCGCTACCATTAAGCCGATTACCTCCATACACTGAGCTACCGAAGGGCGCGGAATAGAGTGAAGAACACGGCAAGCATTTAGAAGTTTTGATAACCTGGACTCCGTCAGGTAAATTTTCATTTCTACAGAATCTATAAGAGTCCCTAAGAAGGAGACTCTTGTGAGTGGGGATAGAGAACTCTTTTCCTCGTTCAATTTCCACCCGTGCGACCTCAGAAATGCCAGAACTATCTCTGTATGAGACTTGGCAACTTGAAAGCTTGACGCCTGTATCAGGATGTCGTGTAGACACGGAGCCACCGCTATGCCTCGCGGTCTTAGAACCGCCAGAAGTGAGCCCAGAACCTTTGTAAAGATTCTCGGGGCTGTAGCCAACCCGAAGGGAAGAGCTACAAATTGGTAATGTCTTTCTAGAAAGGCAAACCTTAGAAACCGATGATGATCTTTGTGAATCGGTATGTGAAGGTAGGCATCCTTTAAGTCCACTGTGGTCATGTACTGACCTTCTTGGATCATGGGTAGGATGGTCCGAATAGTTTCCATTTTGAAAGATGGAACTCTGAGGAATTTGTTTAAGATCTTTAGATCCAAAATTGGTCTGAAGGTTCCCTCTTTTTTGGGAACCACAAACAGATTTGAATAAAAACCCTGTCCTTGTTCCGTCCGCGGAACTGGATTGATCACTCCCATAACTAGGAGGTCTTGCACACAGCGTAGGAATGCCTCTTTCTTTATCTGATTTGCAGATAGCTTTGAAAGATGAAATCTCCCTTGTGGAGGGGAAGCTTTGAAGTCCAGAAGATATCCCTGAGATATGATCTCCAACGCCCAGGGATCCTGAACATCTCTTGCCCACGCCTGGACGAAGAGAGAAAGTCTGCCCCCTACTAGATCCATCGCCGGATAGGGGGCCGTTCCTTCATGCTGTCTTAGAGGCAGCAGCAGGCTTTCTGGCCTGCTTGCCTTTGTTCCAGGACTGGTTAGGTTTCAAGGCCTGCTTAGATTGAGCAAAAGTTCCCTCTTGTTTTGAAGCAGAGGAAGTTGATGCTGCACCTGCCTTGAAATTTCGAAAGGCACGAAAATTAGACTGTTTGGCCTTTGCTTTGGCCCTGTCCTGAGGAAGGGTGTGACCCTTACCTCCAGTAATGTCAGCAATAATTTCCTTCAAACCAGGCCCGAATAAGGTCTGTCCCTTGAAAGGAATGTTGAGTAATTTAGACTTCGAAGTCACGTCAGCTGACCAGGATTTAAGCCATAACGCCCTACGCGCTTGGATGGCGAATCCGGAATTCTTAGCCGTTAGTTTAGTCAAATGAACAATGGCATCAGAAACAAATGAGTTAGCTAGCTTAAGTGTTCTAAGCTTGTCAATAATTTCAGTCAATGGAGCTGTATGGATGGCCTCTTCCAGGGCCTCAAACTAGAATGCCGCCGCGGCCATGACAGACGCAATGCATGCAAGGGGCTGTAAAATAAAACCTTGTTGAATAAACATTTTCTTAAGGTAACCCTCCAATTTTTATCCATTGGATCTGAAAAAGCACAACTGTCCTCAACCGGGATAGTAGTACGCTTTGCTAAAGTAGAAACTGCTCCCTCCACCTTAGGGACCGTCTGCCATAAGTCCCGTGTAGTGGCGTCTATTGGAAACATTTTTCTAAATATAGGAGGTGGGGAAAAAGGCACACCCGGTCTATCCCACTCCTTACTAATAATTTCTGTAAGCCTTTTAGGTATAGGAAAAACATCAGTACACACTGGTACCGCATAGTATTTATCCAGCCTACACAATTTCTCTGGTACTGCAACTGTGTTACAGTCATTCAGAGCAGCTAATACCTCCCCAAGCAACACACGGAGGTTCTCAAGCTTAAATTTAAAATTAGAAATCTCTGAATCAGGATTCCCCGAATCAGAGATGTCACCCACAGACTGAAGCTCTCCATCCTCATGATCTGCATATTGTGACGCAGTATCAGACATGGCCCTTACAGCATCTGCGCGCTCTGTATTTCTCCTAACCCCAGAGCAATTGCGCTTGCCTCTTAATTCAGGCAACCTGGATAATACCTCTGACAGGGTATTATTCATGATTGCAGCCATGTCCTGCAAGGTAATCGCTATGGGCGTCCCTGATGTAATTGGCGCCATATTAGCGTGCATCCCCTGAGCGGGAGGCGAAGGGTCTGACACGTGGGGAGAGTTAGTCGGCATAACTTCCCCCTCGTCAGAATCTTCTGGTGATATTTCTTTTATAGTTAAAGACTGATCTTTACTGTTTAAGGTGAAATCAATACATTTAGTACACATTCTCCTATGGGGCTCCACCATGGCTTTCAAACATAATGAACAAGTAGTTTCCTCTGTGTCAGACATGTTTAAACAGACTAGCAATGAGACTAGCAAGCTTGGAAAACACTTTAAATAAGTTTACAAGCAATATAAAAAACGTTACTGCACCTTTAAGAAACACAAATTTTGTAAAAATTTGAAATCACAGTGACACTAAAGAAATTTTTACAGTGTATGTAACAAGTTAGCAGAACATTGCACCCACTTGCAAATGGATGATTAACCCCTTAATACCCAAAAAATAATAAAAGACAAAAACGTTTTTTTTTGTTTTGTTTGTTTTTCAAACAGTCACAACAACTGCCACAGCTCTACTGTGGCTTTTTACCTCCCTCAAAAACGACTTTGAAGCCTTTTAAGCCCACCAGAGATATCCTGGATCATGCAGGAAGAAGCTGGATGTCTGTGTCTGTAATTTTTGCTGTGCAAAAAAACGGCAAAATAGGCCCCTCCCACTCATATTACAACAGTGGAAAGCCTAAGGAAACTGTTTCTAGGCCAAATTCAAGCCAGCCATGTGGAAAAAAACTAGGCCCCAATAAGTTTTATCACCAAATACATATAAAAACGATTAAACATGCCAGCAAACGTTTTATATTACATTTTTATAAGAGTATGCATCTCTATTAATAAGCCTGATACCAGTCGCTCTGACTGCATTTAAGGTTTTACTTACATTAGTTCGGTATCAGCAGCATTTTCTAGCAAATTCCATCCCTAGAAAAATATTAACTGCACATACCTTATTGCAGGAAAACCTGCACGCCATTCCCTCTCTGAAGTTACCTCACTCCTCAGAATATGTGAGAACAGCCATGGATCTTAGTTACTTCTGCTAAGATCATAGAAAACGCAGGCAGATTCTTCTTCTAAATACTGCCTGAGATAAACAGTACACTCCGGCACCATTTAAAAATAACAAACTTTTGATTGAAGAATAAACTAAGTATAAAACACCACACTCCTCTTACAACCTCCATTTTGGTTGAGGCTTGCAAGAGTATGACTGGATATGACAGTTAGGGGAGGAGCTATATAGCAGCTCTGCTGTGGATGATCCTCTTGCAACTTCCTGTTGGGAAGGAGAATATCCCATAAGTAATGGATGATCCGTGGACTGGATACACTTAACAAGAGAAATATGCCTTACATGTATGCTGTACTTTGTCTAACACATCAACAACAGTATACACAACTAGTGAATAGAGCAGCAAGAAGAGAAGTTCTATGACGTGATGCTGTCCCTCTCCTATGCTCTCTCTTAGGACCTAATGAAGCCCACCATAATATTGTAATGATGTAAAGCTATTGGTTTCACAGTTTGAAAGGGCATGTGTAATGTTCGGAAGTGTTTGACTTTGTATATGAATGTTATTTATCAAAGATGTGTGTTAAGAGCAATTGCTGTGTGATGCAAGGGTTCATTGATATTTGCTGAATGTCCTGAGTGTTAGCGTAATTTCCCTATAATTGTAGATCTATGATACGGCTCTCGTGAGCCATTTTTAATTAATACTAAAATATAATATAATATAGGTGTTTCATGGGTGTAACTCAGTACATGATGAAACTATGCAAGTATGTTTGAATGATAACAACAATATACACACAATACTATAAACATCTTCAAACATACATGTCTCGCCTCTCTTTCATTAGCAAGATTTAAAAAAAAAAAAATTTACATAATAAAATTCATAATTTTGATTTTTATATATTAAATTATGTTAACTGAACAATATCCACTTTCAGATTTAAAAAACCCCATTAAATCCTAAGTAAATATATATTGAATATATGCCTCTGCCACACTGCTGATATTTGTGTGAATTTGAGAAGTTTACGGAATGTTCTGCGGTAGTGAGGCTTATACTTTCCAATAGAAGCCACTTGGAGTATCATCTGTATGGCAAGGGAAAAGCCTACTTTTATTAGAACATTGCAACTGGATTAATCCCAAGTATTCTATTTATTACAAATAAATTATTCCTTTTTTTTCTCGTAAAGGAATTTAATCTTTTAATATGTTCCTGGCATCTGGTTGTGATATATGAAGTAGATATTGGCTAAAATTGATGACAATGAGGGATGTCAAGGGGCAGAAGATTTTCTGATGTCTGAGGCAGCACACAAAATAAATACATTACTGCATAGCAGCATAATAACACATGCACTTATATATTAGTAGGTAGCCATAACAAGTATGTTCAGATACTGATACCTAAAATCACATGCAGTTACAAACTGAATCTTCAAATTGTTACTTCAACTTAAACACTCACTCACAAATAATGAGAAACATCAGGTAGAGAACACGTAAGCATTCATACAGAACACGTAAGCATTTATTCAGAACACGTAAGCATTCATAAAGAACATGTAAGCATTCATAAAGAACATGTAAGCATTCATAAAGAACACGTAAGCATTCGTACAGAACACATAAGCATTCATAAAGAACATATAAGCATTCATAAAGAACACGTAAGCATTCGTACAGAACACGTAAGCATTTGTACAGAACACCTAAGCATTCATGAAGAACATGTTAGCATTCATAAAGAACACGTAAGCATTCGTACAGAACACGTAAGCATTTGTTCAGAACAGGTAAGCATTCATACAGAACACATAAGCATTCGTATAGAACACGTAAGCATTCACATAGAATACGTAAGCATTCGTATAGAACACGTAAGCATTCACATAGAATACGTAAGCATTCGTATAGAACACGTAAGCCTTCATAAAGAACACATAAGCATTCGTATAGAACACGTAAGCATTCATATAGAACACGTAAGCATTCGTTCAGAAAACGTAAGCATTCATACAGAACACATAAGCATTCATACAGAACACATAAGCATTTGTATAGAACACGTAAGCATTAATACAGAACATGTAAGCATTTGTATAGAACACGTAAGCATTCGTATAGAACACGTAAGCATTCGTATAGAACACGTAAGCATTCGTATAGAACACGTAAGCATTCGTATAGAACACGTAAGCATTCGTATAGAACACATAAGCATTCGTATAGAACACGTAAGCATTCGTATAGAACACGTAAGCATTTGTACAGAACACATAAGCATTTGTATAGAACATGTAAACATTGATACAAAACACAAACATTCGTATAGAACACATAAGCATTCGTACAGAACACGTAAGCATTTGTTCAGAACAAGTAAGCATTCATACAGAACACATAAGCATTACGTATAGAACACGTAAGCATTCATAAAGAACACGTAAGCATTTGTATAGAACACATAAGCATTCATACAGAACACATAAGCATTACGTATAGAACACGTAAGCATTCATAAAGAACACGTAAGCATTTGTATAGAACACATAAGCATTCATACAGAACACATAAGCATTCGTATAGAACACGTAAGCATTCGTATAGAACACGTAAGCATTAATTTAGAACACGTAAGCATTCATACAGAACACATAAGCATTTGTATAGAACACGTAAGAATTAATACACAACACGTAAGCATTTGTATAGAACACATAAGCATTTGTACAGAACACGTAAGCATTCATACAGAACACGTAAGCATTTGTACAGAACACGTAAGCATTCATACAGAACACGTAAGCATTTGTACAGAACACGTAAGCATTCATACAGAACACGTAAGCATTTGTATAGAATACATAAGCATTCGTATAGAACACGTAAGCATTCGTACAGAACACATAAGCATTAATACAGAACACAAAAGCATTCGTATAGAACATGTAAACATTAATACAAAACACATAAACATTCGTATAGAACACGTAAGCATTCGTACAGAACACATAAGCATTAATACAGAACACATAAGCATTCGTATAGAACACGTAAGCATTCGTACAGAACATGTATGCATTAATACAGAACACATAAGCATTCGTATAGAACACGAAAGCATTAATACAGAACACATAAGCATTCGTATAGAACACGTAAGCATTCGTACATAACACGTAAGCATTTGTATAGAATACGTAAGCATTCGTATAGAACACGTAAGCATTCGTAAGCATTTGTAAAGAACAGGTAAGCATTCGTATAGAACACGTAAGCATTAATACAGAAGACATAAGCATTTGTATAGAACACGTAAGCATTCGTACAGAACACGTAAACATTCGTATAGAATATATAAGCATTCGTACAGAACACGTAAGCATTCGTACAGAATACGTAAGCATTCGTACAGAACACGTAAGCATTCGTATAGAATACATAAGCATTCGTACAGAACATGTAAGCATTTGTATAGAATACGTAAGTATTCGTACAGAACACTTAAGCATTCGTATAGAACACGTAAGCATTCGTACAGAACACATAAGCATTCGTACAGAACACGTAAGCATTCGTATAGAATACATAAGCATTCGTACAGAACACGTAAGCATTTGTATAGAATACGTAAGCATTCGTACAGAACACTTAAGCATTCGTATAGAACACGTAAGCATTTGTATAGAATACGTAAGCATTCGTACAGAACACGTAAGCATTCATATAGAAATCATAAGCATTCGTACAGAACACGTAAGCATTTGTATAGAATACGTAAGCATTCGTACAGAACACTTAAGCATTCATATAGAACATGTAAGCATTCGTATAGAACACGTAAGCATTTGTATAGAATACGTAAGCATTCGTACAGAACACGTAAGCATTCATATAGAATATGTAAGCATTCGTACAGAACACGTAAGCATTTGTATAGAATACGTAAGCATTCGTACAGAACACGTAAGCATTTGTATAGAATACGTAAGCATTCGTACAGAACACGTAAGCATTTGTATAGAATACGTAAGCATTCGTACAGAACACGTCAGTGACACTAGCAAACTGATACTGACCTTTCAACTGTTTGACAATTCCCTTTGTAAACTCCAACCAGTGCTACAAAAAAAAAGTGATATAGTTATATTTACACAGTGCCATATACTCATGACTACATCTTTATACGGCTTCACAATAACGCCATCAATTTACCTTTTTTCATGGATAGACATAACTGTATATTAAACAAATAGATAACTAATGCTCAGTAATAGTCCCACATATTGTATCAGACGCAGTTTACCCATCATGTAATATGTCATTTGAAATAAGGTTCTCTAAGCTTTGGGTTAAACACACGTTACTCTTACACTTTACACTTTGTTTGGGGTGGGGTTTTTTTATGAACCAAAAATGGGCCGGTTCCTATGCTTTACATTCCTGCTTTTTAAATAAAGATAGCAAGAATACAAAGAAAAATTGATAATAGGAGTAAATTCGAAAGTTGCTTAAAATTGCTGCTCTGTCTGAAACATCAAAGAAAAAAATTGGGTTTAGTGTCCCTTTAAATAATACAAGTACATTGGAAAGTTGTTTAAGATTGTATGCTCTTTCTAAATCACGAAAGTCTAATTATAAATAAAGCATCTTTGTTGTTGGCACAGTAAGGCTTCACCTAAAGTTCCCAAGATACAAACGCCTAGATTACAAGTTTTGCGTTAGAGGCAAAGAGCAAAATTTAGCTACACATCTCACCTCAATACCAGCGCTGCTTACGTTAGCGATGAGCTGCTAAAACGTGCTTGTGCACGATTTCCCCATATGAATCAATGGGGGAGAGCCGGCTGAAAAAAAACCTAACACCTGCAAAAAAACAGCATAAAGCTCCTAACGCAGCCCCATTGATTCCTATGGGGAAACACATTTTATGTCTACACCTAACACCCTAACATGAACCCTGAGTCTAAACACCCCTAATATTACACTTATTAACCCCTAATCTGCCGTCCCCGACATCGCTGACACCTACATTATATTATTAACCCCTAATCTGCCGCTCCGGACACCGCCAACACCTACATTATACTTATGAATCCCTAATCTGCCGCCCCCAACATCGCCGACACCTACATTATATTTATTAACCCCTAATCTGCCGCCCCAACGTAGCCGCCACTATAATAAAGTTATTAACCCCTAAACCTAAGTCTAACCCTAACCCTAAAACCCCCTAACTTAAATATAATTTAAATAAATCTAAATAAAATTACTACAATTAACTAAATTATTCCTATTTAAAACTTAATACTTACCTATAAAATAAACCCTAAGCTAGCTACAATATAACTAATAGTTACATTGTATCTATCTTAGGGTTTATTTTTATTTTACAGGCAACTTTGTATTTATTTTAACTAGGTACAATAGTTATTAAATAGTTTAACTATTTAATAACTACCTAGTTAAAATAAAGACAAATTTACCTGTAAAATAAAACCTAACCTAAGTTACAATTACACCTAACACTACACTATAATTAAATAAATTAACTAAATTAAATACAATTAATTACAATTAAATATAATTATCTAAAATACTAAGAAAAAAAACATTAAATTACAGAAAATAATAAAGAAATTACAAGATTTTTAACTAATTACACCTACTCTAATCCCCCTAACAAAATAAAAAAGCCCCCCAAAATAAAAAAAGCCCTACCCTACACTAAATTACAAATAGCCCTTAAAAGGGCCTTTTGCGGGGCATTGCTCCAAAATAATCAGCTCTTTTACCTGAAAAAAAAGTACAAATACCCCCCCAACATTAAAACCCACCACCCACACAACCAACCCTACTCTAAAACCCACCCAATCCCCCCTTAAAAAAACCTAACACTAACCCCTTGAAGATCACCCTACCGGGAGACGTCTTTGCCCAACCAGGCAGAAGTGGTCCTCCAGACGGGCAGAAGTCTTCATCCAGATGGCATCTTCTATCTTCATCCATCCAGCGTGGAGCGGGTTCATCTTCAAGACATCCGACGCGGAGCATCCTCTTCATCCGACGGCCGACAACTGAATGAAGGTTCCTTTAAATGACGTCATCCAAGATGTTGTCCCTTCAATTCCGATTGGCTGATAGAATTTTATCAGCCAATCGCAATTAATATAGAAAAAATACTATTGGCTGATGCAATCAGCCAATTGGATTGAACTGGCATTCTATTGGCTGATTGGAACAGCCAATAGAATGCCAGCTCAATCCTATTGGCTGATTGGATCAGCCAGTAGGATTGAAGTTCAATCCTATTGGCTGACTGCATCAGCCAATAGGATTTTTTCTACCTTAATTCCGATTGGCTGATAGAATTCTATCAGCGAATCGGAATTGAAGGGACGCCATCTTGGATGACGTCATTTAAAGGAACCTTTATTCAGTCGTCGGCCGACGGATGAAGAGGATGCTCCGCGTCGGACGTCTTGAAGATGGACCCGCTCCGCGCAGGATGGATGAAGATAGAAGATGCCGTCTCTATTAAGACTTCTGCCCTTCTGGAGGACCACTTCTGCCCAGTTGGATGAAGACTTCTGCCCGTCTGGAGGAACACTTCTGCCTGGTTGGGTGAAGACGTCTCCCGGTAGGGTGATCTTCAAGGGTTTTTTAGTTTTTTTAGGATTGTTAGGTTTTTTTAAGGGGGGATTGGGTGGGTTTTAGAGTAGGGTTGGTTGTGTGGGTGGTGGGTTTTAATGTTGGGGGGCTATTTGTACTTTTTTTCAGGTAAAAGAGCTGATTACTTTGGGGCAATGCCCCGCAAAAGGCCCTTTTAAGGGCTATTTGTAATTTAGGGTAGGGTAGGGCTTTTTTATTTTGGGGGGCTTTTTTTATTTTGTTAGGGGGATTAGAGTAGGTGTAATTAGTTTAAAAATCTTGTAATTTATTTATTATTATCTGTAATTTAGTGTGTGGGGGGGGTTCGTACTTTAGATAATTTTATTTAATTGTAATTAATTTTATTTAATTTAGTAAATTTATTTAATTATAGTGTAGTGTTAGGTGTAATTGTAACTTAGGTTAGGTTTTATTTTACAGGTAAATTTGTCTGTATTTTAACTAGATAGTTATTAAATAGTTAATAACTATTTAGTAACTATTCTACCTAGTTAAAATAAATACAAAGTTGCCTGTAAAATAAAAATAAACCCTAAGATAGATACAATGTAACTATTAGTTATATTGTAGCTAGCTTAGAGTTTATTTTATAGGTAAGCATTTAGTTTTAAATAGGAATTATTTAGTTAATGATAGGAATTTTATTTTGATTTATTGTAATTATATTTAAGTTAGGGGGTGTTAGGGTTAGGGTTAGACTTAGGTTTAGGGGTTAATACATTTACTATAGTGGCGGCGACGTTGGGGGCAGCAGATTAGGGGTTAATAAATATAGGTAGGTGTCGGCAATGTTAGGGACGGCAGATTAGGGGTTAATCATATTTAACTAGTGTTTGCAATGCGGGAGTGCGGCGGTTTAGGGGTTAATATGTTTATTATAGTGGCGGCGATGTCTGGTTCGGCAGATTAGGGGTTAAACTATTTATTTTAGTGTTTGCAATGTGAGGGGGGCCTCGGTTTAGGGGTTAATAGGTAGTTTATGGGTGTTAGTGTACTTTTTAGCACTTTAGTTAAGAGTTTTATGCCACGGCGTTGTAGTGTAAAACTCTTAACTACTGACGTTTAAATGCGGTACCAGGCTTGACAGGAGAGGGTGTACCGCTCACTTTTGGTCAGACTCGTAATACTGGCGTTATGCAAGTCCCATTGAAAATATAGCATATGCAATTGACGTAAGTGGATTTGCGGTATTTCCGAGTCTAGGACCTCTTAACGCTGCTTTTTAAGCCTAACGCAAGACTCGTAATCTAGGCCAAAGTGATTTACAAATGGAAAGAGTGATTCTAACAAATAAGAGATGAGAGATAAATAAAAGCACATTTTTTTTTAAAATATATATATAGTACAGTAGTCACAAATTGTTTGTTCTCCATTGTGCAGGGAACTAAGAGAGGTGATTATACATTGATATTTAACACCTCTATATATCTGTTGAGGGTCCAGAGATGAAAAACAAGACAACACTCGTTTTTTCATATTCAAGAACATTAACTATTTGCAGCTTCTAAAACGAGCAGCACTGCACTGTATATCAGGTGAGCCTAGACGTCAGTGAAACAAAATTCTTAATTTAAAAAAATATATATATATATTTAGGGAACACAGTAAACATCATATTTAAAGGGACATTCTGGTCAAAATTAAAATGCACTTAGATGAATTACATATTTCCATAGAGAAATATTTACACTATACATATATTGTCAAAAATGCTTCTTGTAAACGTTATCATTGTTTTATTGTTAACATTTTTTCTGCATGTGAAGCATAGCTAGATATTCTCAGTGCACCAGCATTTTAACTACTGCAGCTGCTCAGAGCACCAGTGGGGCTTGTATCGGGTCAGCAATTATTCAAATAGAGTCATTACCAGATTATACCAGCACACATTAGGCTTTCTGAGCAAATGCTGCGTTTAAAATGCTGGTGAACGGTGCATAACTAAAGGGACAGTCTACTCAAGAATTGTTATTGTTTAAAAAGGTAGATAATCCCTTTATTACCCATTCCCCAGTTTTGCATAACCAACACCATTATATTGATATACATTTTATCTCTTTGATTACCTTGTATTTAAGCCTCTGCAGACTTCCCCCTTATTTTGACAGGCTTGCATTTTAGCCAATCACTGCCAACCTGATTCACAGGAGTGAGCTCAATGTTATCTATATGGCAAACATGAATTAGCACTGTATAACTAGGAAAATTCACTGAGAAAAGAGGCGGCCTTCAAGGGCTTAGAAACTAGCATATGGGCCTACCTAGGTTTAGCTTTCAACAAAGAATACCAAGAGAAAAAAGCAAATTTGATGACTGTCCCTTTAAGTACACTAATGAAACAGCTATAGCTTTGACTAAAAGCATTTTTGCTAATACATGTACAGTATAGTGCAAAAATGCTTCTATTCAAAACTGAAATGCACCTGTGTGGTCTGAACATGGATGGTCTAGTGTGTCTGAAATTTTCTCATAGGTGTCATCACATTCTCTGAGCATGTTACCAAGTCTTGCTGTTCTATCTCTCAAAATGTGAGCTGGCGAGTTTGTCTCAAAATATGCAATGTGCTTACTGCACTAATAGAAGAATACATGTATGAAAAACAGAAGCAACGGTAACATATGTTACTGCTGTTTGATTTGAATTTGCTTTAAAAATGTTCTTTTTAGTGCCAGCTGCTCCCTGGTACATTTACTCTCCCATAGTGCTTCATTACTTTTTATGGGAGGTAGCTCGCTACTTACCAGGAAGCAAATGAGGTTTGTCCATGTGAAGGTCGGTGTGATGATTTCACTCCATGCCAGCGAACTTTAGCCAGTTGGGCCCTGAATGTTCTCATATTCTTAAAGGGACAGTCTCCCCTTTAACATGTTCACAAAAATCAATTTTACCTGCTAGAGGGTATTAAATGGTATAGAAATAGTGCCTTTTCCTTTTTCTTTTTTCTTTTTTGTAATTTGAAATAGCTGCTTTTCCTGTTAAACTCTTAACCTATACTGAAAGTTTCAATATTACTGTAATGCCTACAGAAAAGCTATGCAAACAAACAGCTTTACAAGAAATTGTGGTGTGACAACTTTGTGCAGCAAATGTATCCCTGGTATATTCACAGTCATTTTTTAAGGCAAATGGTGTAAACAAATCAGGCCTGTTTCATGTAAGAAATATCTTCCTGACTTCCGGTAGGTGGAGCAGCGTTGAAGCAGCAGAGACAGAGAGCTCCGACTGCAAGGCAACAATAAAAGCCATTATCGCCGCAGATATTGCTCCCACGTCACACCCTTATACAGCTGCAACCCCACTAACACCCAGGGAGCAGTCTGTATCGGCTTAAACAGCGTGAGGGGTATTATAGCTAAACCCCAGCCTCAGTACAGCAACACAGCAAAATAGCGAGAAAGTGCCAGCGCCATCTTGCCTAGGGGGCAGAGAAGAGTCCTGCATGCCGACATTGAAAAAACGGCCAAACTTTTACAGCTTCACATTAAACTCCTGAGTGGAGGGAAACAACCGAACGTATCCAGGATTATAAACAGTGAGTTACAAAACTGGCAGCAGCTGCTGACCGGCTCTTCAACGTAACTATATATAACTGCTGCACTATAACACTTGCCTTATAGGCTTAGGATATAGCATACGGTAGAGACATTGGAGGTACTCTGTGCTGGACCAAGAAGTTCTAATGCTCTCTAATTGAGTTAAACCTTGAGGCTATACTCACTAGTGTGGCACCTTGAAACAAAGTCATCTTTTTGGATTAACCTTAACTGTGCCAATATAATAACTGCTCCTAGTGTGCTGCAATCTTAACATAGCAGAAATTCTACTACAACCTGTGACCCTACAATCGCTACCAATCAAATAGGGGTCTTATAGAGTGGCAATAACGCTTGAAACACATCCATATAGGGCATTTTCTCCCCATATTTGGGACCCACAAGGACACTTATAATTCATAACTGGCTGGCTTACAATCTGCCTGCACTCCCCACTAATGAAAGTGAATAAATATTTTCAAAGGCTTTCTTCTTTGCCAGCTAACACCATGAGTCATAGAGGTACATGCAGAGATCACCCCCCCCCCCATATCGAGGGCCATACTATTCCACCTGGGGACCAAAATCAACTTATGCAAGACCTCAAGTCCTTCTTTTTACCCAAGATGGAATCCTTGCCAGCGGGAATGGATACACTGACAAGCGAGGTCCGACAATACTTAACCTGTTTAACTAATGCTGAAGGGAGGATCTTAGAAGTAGAAGATAGGCAAACAGAGGTGAGCCATTCAATTCAACAGCTACTTAGAAGCAACAAACTCTTACAAGAATGGGTCGACGACCTAGAAAATCGAAGTTGCCGTAACAACCTACGCATAGTAGGAATTCCTGAAGGAGTTAAAGGCAAGGATCTTCTAGCCTTCACTGCCCTGATCTTTCCTAAGCTGATAGGTATACCGCAGGATATACTACCTATTGACGTGGAAAGAGCCCACAGAGTTGGACTAGAATGCAATCTAGAGAACGATAAATCTAAACCCAGCAAGTAATTTTTAAATGCCTCAACTTCCAAGAAAAACTGAGAATTCTTCACACCTACAGATCACAGAAAGAGGTAAAATACGAAGGCAATCCCCTCCTACTTTTCCAAGACTTTTCATCGGAAGTCACAAAACTCTGGAAAGACTTTGCACCAATTTGCTCACGTCTGTACAGCCAAGGCCATCAAGCTGCTCTACTTTATCCCGCCAAGTTATGTTTACAAACCACTTCAGGCCCCAGGTATTTCCACTCCCCTCAGGCGGTGGAAACCTATCTAACCACGGAGAGGCTCCAAGAAGTTGGCTGAAACAAGCACCCCATGAGGATCATGTAAATATAAACTTGATAATCCTTTATCCTTATTTGAATTGACCTATGTCCACTCGGACTTCTTAATAATGTGTCAGTTTGATGCCTGTTTAACTGACTATATTAAACTATTATGTCATAATGTGAATTGCTCCTTCACTTTTTTGTTTGTGGGAGGCTATTGCTGGACTAATGTACTTTATGCCCCCACACTGTCTCTTAGTTATATATTGGTATGTTTATTTCCATTAATATGTTTAATATATATTTATGCACCACTACCTACTATAGCTTTTGAGGTCCCACGACATGTAGATGCAGCTCTACCCTTCCCTATGAGGAAAATCCCCCCACATATAGCATCTAGTATTCGCTTCGGTTCTATAGAACTATGTCCTTCTATGATGTACCTATACACTCTGAACTTCGGAAGTCACACCATATTTTTGTCTAATTCCCAACTGCTGGTTGTTTATATTACCTTCACGGTCCCTAACATTTCTACAACACGGAAGGTGTTGCTCCTAAATCTTCAGTGCCCCCCCTTACATTCATAATATAAGGTTATAGATGACACTTAAGATGATTTCCTGGAATATAGGGGGAGTTAACTCTCCAGTGAAAAGCAAATCTATTTTATCCCTTTTAAAAAAAAAATTGGCTCTGACATTGCACTGCTACAAGAGACACATCCGATTAATACAGAGCATGACAAGTTACAACGAGACTGGGTGGGAACAATATCATACCTCTCTCATACTAGTTCTAGTAGGGGACTAGCCATCTTGTTTAATAAAAATCTACAAGTAGACATACTTTACACCCATAAAGACATTGAAGGCAGATTTCTTATATTGAGAGCGAAAATGAATAACGTAGAATACACTCTATGCAATATTTATGCACCAAATTCTAAAACTATTTCCTTCTGGGATAAGTTAACTGAAGCACTGACCCCATTAATCCCAGACTCAAGACATACTCTGGTAAATTTGAAAACAGAGTGTTTAACAAACTACACGTAGACCTGGCGGTGTGCGACATTTGGAGGAGGAGGCATCCAACGGATAGAGATTATACTTGCTTATCAAAGACAGCCTGATCTATGTCCAGAATAGATATGTTTTTAATTTCTGAACCCTTAATACCACAAATTAGACATGAAAAAATACATGACATACTACTGTCTGACCATGCCCCTATAGAAATTATAATCCAGCACCACTGGCCCAGACCAAACAGAAATATACTCAGATTACCGATTTACCTATACAATTCTGAAGCTTTCCAAAAATATTTAACACAATGTTGGAATGATTTTTACACTGACAACCAACAACATCTTAACAACCCTCAACTGTTCTGGGAGACCGCAAAAGCTTATGTGGCTAACCTAAGACACAAAGCTCACCAAAAGTATAATAATCTTCAAAAAAACATAGAACAATCATATAAAACATATTGTGACCATAACAAAATAGCATATGAATCGTTCCTTCTAGCTAAAGAAGAGTTGGATGCTTTCCTAAAGCAGAGGACAGCCTCTGCTCTTTTAAAAACAGCAGGCAAATATCACAGATTCTGAAACAGATCAGGTAGATTGTTAGCCTCCCTAGTGAACAAACGCACCACAAGAAAAGAAGTAACAGGTTTGAGATTTCAAGGCAAAACATATAAAACTCCTACAGATATAGCGCAATGTTTTGCAGACTATTTTAAATGACAATACACTAAACAGCCAGCAGCGTCAACCGAGACACTGAAGGCTTTCTGGCAGTCTGTCTTGCTGCCCCAACTCACTAATGAACACTTAGACTCCTTGAATGCACCTATATCGGCAGACAAACTACAATACACCATTAAGTCCTTAGTACTAGGGAAGGAGGTGGGTCCCTATAATTTTAGAAAACCTAGAACTGTTTGGTAAATTTTCAGGCTACAAAATTAATAAGATGAAATCGGAAATATTATGGCTTTACCGACATACACCATATACAACATCCTACCCCTTTATAGACTTAGCCAACTCTCTCGCATATATAGGCAGCGGCCTACACAAAAACCCACATAGACTATACAAATTGAACATTACAAAACAATGCAAATCACTTCACACTCAGCTATCCAACTGGAAAAATTTCCCCCCAAATCTCACAGGCCGCATAAACCTGCCTAAGGTGTCACTACTCCCAAAACTCATCTATCCACTGCTTATGTTGCTGCTTCTAATTACTAAGAAAGATATAAAAGACTTAGAGAGGGCTATTGGACAATTCTTGTGGAAAGGGAAAAAACCCAGAATAGCCGCACGCAAACTTCATCTTATGTGAACAGGGGTGTGAGTTTGTCAAATATTAAAGGGACAGTCAAGTCCAAAAAAAACTTTCATGAATTAAATATGGAATGTCATTTTAAACAACTTTCCAATTTACTTTTATCACCAATTTTGCTTTCATCTCTTGGGGGTCTATTTAACAAGGGCCAAATGGCCCCCTGTTCCCCTTGTTTGCATGCGAGCCTTCAGGCTCGCCTGAAACAGGAGTTAAGAAGCAGCGGTCTTAATACTGCTGCTCATAAACTCATACGCCGCCTCTGAGGCGGGGTATAGCAATCTGCCCGATCATGTACGATCGGGCTGATTGAAACCCCCTGCTAGCGGCCGCAAATCTGCAGGGGGCGGTATTGCACCAGCAATTCACAAGAATGCCTCTAATCTGAATGCATTTTGACCACTAAAGGGCATTAGTTCATGTGTTTCATATAGATAACATTGAGCTCATGCATGTGAAATTACCCTGGAGTGAGCACTGATTGGCTAAAATGCAAGTCTGTCAAAAGAACTGAAATAAGGGGGCAGTTTGCAGAGGCTTAGATACAAGGTAATTACAGAGGTAAAAAGTGTATTTCTATAACAGTGTTGGTTATGAAAAACTGGGGAATGGGTAATAAAGGGATTATCTTTCTTCTTAAACAACAAAAATTCTTCTGTTGACTGTCCCTTTAAATACTACAATTGGGCCACACTGCTGAGACTTGTGACAGATT
Source organism: Bombina bombina (assembly GCF_027579735.1). Taxonomy (NCBI): domain Eukaryota; kingdom Metazoa; phylum Chordata; class Amphibia; order Anura; family Bombinatoridae; genus Bombina; species Bombina bombina. The sequence continues at coordinate 894,000,685 of NC_069504.1, forward strand.
GGCAACTTAACTCAGCACAATTTTACGACCCAAATCTCGAAGAGGCTATAGTCTCGCCTTGTACACAAACCAAAGCAACACTATTCTATCTCCCATATTGCCCAAGGAATGAATTACCAATACAGGTTAAAAATAACATACTATATTAGAGATCCACTTAAGATTTGGTCGCAGGCTCATAGGCTATTAAAACTTCCACAATCCTCTCCCAAATGTATTCCCCTTAGGGGCAATAAAGACTTCCCTGCAGTAGATAAACATGCTCTTTTCCGTGTTTGGAGGGAGAGGGGATTGCGAAAGGTGGGGGTGCTTGACCCTTTGTTGCACATTGTCAGGTCATTTCAAGTACTGAAAGATAGATTTAACATTCCAAACAACCACTTCTAAACAAGAGAGCTAGAAATAACTCACCCAAACTTCTGGAGCACCGCTCCATTCACTATATCACAAATGGCATTTGGCTTGGGTCGTTTCTCCATTTCAGATTTTTACCAAGAACTTTTTAGAACACACACTGTGGACATCCAAACTGACTTTTTACAGAAAATGCACCTAGACACTGCCAGTACCACTACAATCCACAATTTAAAAAAAAGCCTTACAAAAGCTAAGAAGGCAACGTCATCACTAACATTGAGAGAGGCCAAGGTCAGACTGATCAATAGAGACTATATTACACCTAGTAGATGAAATAAGTGGAACCCAGGTTCTTTAAATATGTGTGTTAAATGCCAGTATTATAATCCCTCTATGAACCACTATTTCTATGAATGCCCAATGACCAAACGTTTTTGGGGGCGTCTCCAATACTGGCTTAAAATAACCTTGAAGATAGAGCTTCAATATGACATTACCAGCATATACCTTTTTAACTGGACCAATATTAATAGTAAACTGCACCCTCTACTAACCCCATTTACCCTAATCGCTAGACAGTGTATCCTAACTCTATGGTGCTCCCCAAACTCTGGCACAATTTAAGCGTCCCCTCTATAAGCATTTGTTCATCGAACAGCATGATGTGATATTGGAAGCCAAGCACAGATTGCCCAATTTCCTGAAAAAATGGGGACCCATCCTGACAAGCAGCAACGGGTACTTAAACCTTTTGCACAACATGAGATATTGCTATCAGCAGCCCTTAGAGGAGAATGGACGGTGCTTTATGAGAACCTTAAATCCCTTAACTCAGGCCATAACCCAGAGGAAATACTTATTGAATCCTTTTTTTAATTTGCACCTACTTGACCTCTCTCTCTTAGTGGTACATTGTTATTGTTATTGAACTACTGTTCATACTGTTGTTGTTAATTTGTTTAAGGCTTAATGTGATTTATGTTCCTAGAATGTTAAAATAGAGAAGAACCCTCTAAAGGGATACCATGGTATCACCTTCTTATTCTGGATCCAACACCATATTAGAATCCATTGATGAAGAGATATAAGTCCAAGCTTCATTACAGTCCTTACATAAACACTTAATTTCATACCTATCATTTGATGTATACTTATGTAGCAAGACTGTTGCACTCATAGCACTCATGAACATATACTTAAAGCACTTATCAAATACATAACAAGCCTCTCTAGCTAATTGTACCTGTAATATGTTGTATGTTTTATTTAGGTTTATTTAGGTTTTCTGTATAATAATTACACATTTTGAGGAACCCTTGCAGGTAGTTATCTTGGTGTTGTCCTCATATATTCATTTTACTTTGCACCATCAAGAATCTTTATCTTACTGTACCAAGAACGTTCATGTAATGCATTTGAAATGTACATGACAATGTCTTCTTATTTTGGATGCCTGTAATGTGTTTTCTCAATAAAAAAGAAAAAAAAAAGAAGAAGTATCTTCCTCCAGATACACCTTGTTGTGTAGACAAGGATTTTTGCATAGTCTAAGGACAATGCCATGTAGCCTTTGATTGGTGTATAATAGAGACACAACACACTAGTGGCCTATTCATAAAAATTGGGATGAATCAGTGTGGTGTACAGTGTTAGCCATCCCTGCAACAATCACCAGTGTGTCACAGAAAGGGTTAACTGACACAGTCTACCCACTCCAGGCAAGTCTGTGACTTAGCTCAGTGGGTGCAAGGGTTAGCAAACACTCTCTAGTCTGTACTAGACCTAGAAAAATTCCCAAACTCTCCTTTAATAACATCCATACAATCTCTGCTGCCACCACTTTAATATTATTATATGGGAAATACTAAGGAAAACAGACTAACAGATTAAAAACACAAAAACACAATTGAGCAAAAATCTATCTAAAAACACAATACTGTTATTACTAATCTCTTTAACGAGGTTCAAATATTAGACAAAGGCAAAAATCGAATAAATTAACATTTATTATGAACAAAAAAGAGTCACAGTGCATTTATATAAAAACAAGGCTTGCACAAACAAAATTACACACAGCAACAGTTTAAAATAAAAAGGAAAAATATTACAGAACCTATAAGTTTACCAGAATAGCCTCTGTTCCAGTGAGATGGAATAAAGAATAGCTAAACACACTGTGAATGCAGCCTCCCATGTAGAATAAATATCAAAATGGTGTAATGTACTTACAGAGTATTAGCAAAGTTTTTAAGAACAGATACAGAAATCAAAATAAGAGGCTGGATTAATGATATCTAATCATTTACGTCCATAGCATTTGAAATGGTGAAAATTGCCCCAAAGTTAAAATGAAAAAAAAAAATCAAAAGACAGTCTACTTGTTTATTCTACTAAATGTCCCTCTTAGCTATTGAACTCTTTAGAGGTATTTTCTAACTAAGTTGGCCAACTATATGGGGTTGACGCTGTCCTATCTGCCCTCTACACTGTGGCATGAATGAGTGTAGAGTAACATATTAACAGTGTACAACAAATGACAAAAAATGTGTTATAACATGGTAAAGATTGATGATTTGGGATATACATTTCATTACTGTAATAAAAAAGCACTGAGCAGTGGGTTGCTAAGAGACAGCTACAATAGCTCCATTCAGTTTCTTGCCCATACCCAGTACAAGAATTATGCTGCAAAAATCATGGGGCAATAGAACCTAAAGGGACATGAAACCAATTTTTTTCTTTAGTGATTTAGAAAGAGCATGCAATTTTTAACAACTTTGTAATGTACTTCTATTATCGAATTTGCTTTTTTATATACAGATATCCTGAAAAGCATATCTAAATAGGCTCAGTAGATGCTGATTGGTGGCTGCACATAAATGTCTTGTGTGATTAGCTCACCTATGTGCATTGCTATTTTTTTAACAAAGGATATCTAAAGAAAGAAGCAAATTAGATAATATAAGTAAATTGGAATGTTGTTTTCAGGGGTTCCCAGACCGCGCCCCAGCCCACCAGACTGGCGTCGGTCGTGACAATGACCTATTCTGGTCTGCGGAAGCTCATTCCCTGTGACAGGTTGTCCAGGGTCAGCCACCAACGGAGTGAATCTCTGGTTATTTGATCTACTTGTATCGTCGGAGACAAGTCTGTATAATCCCCATTCCACTGTCTGAGCATGCACAGGTGCAATGGTCTTAGATGAATTCGTGCAAAAGGAACTATGTCCATTGCCGCAACCATCAAACCTATTACTTCCATGGACTGCGCTATGGAAGGAAGAAGAACAGAATGAAGTACCTGACAAGAGCTTAGAAGTTTTGATTTTCTGGCCTCTGTCAGAAAAACCTTCATTTCTAAGGAAACTATTATTGTTCCCAAGAAGGGAACTCTTGTTGACGGGGACAGAGAACTTTTTTCTATGTTCACTTTCCACCTGTGAGATCTGAGAAAGGCTAGGACAATGTCCGTATGAGCCCTTGCTTTTGACAGAGACGACACTTGAATCAGGATGTCGTCCAAGTAAGGTACTACTGCAATGCCCCTTGGTCTTAGCACCGCTAGAAGGGACCCTAGTACCCTTGTGAAAATCCTTGGAGCAGTGGCTAATCCGAATGGAAGTGCCACAGGTAATGCTTGTCCAGAAAGGCGAACCTTAGGAACCGAAAATGTTCCTTGTGGATAGGAATACGTAGGTACGCATCCTTTAAGTCCACCGTGGTCATGAATTGACCTTCCTGGATGGTAGGAAGGATCGTTCGAATGGTTTCCATTTTGAATGATGAAACCCTTAGAAACTTGTTTAGAATCTTGAGATCTAAAATAGGTCTGAATGTTCCCTCTTTTTTGGGAATTATGAACAGGTTGGAGTAAAAACCCATCCCTTGTTCTCCTAATGGAACAGGATGAATCACTCCCATGCTTAACAGGTCTTCTACACAGTGTAAGAATGCCTGTTCGAAGATAATTGAGACCCGTGGAACCTTCCCCTTGGGGGTAGTTCCCTGAATTCCAGGAGATAACCTTGAGAAACTATTTCTAGCGCCCAAGGATCCTGAACATCTCTTGCCCCAGCCTGAGCAAAGAGAGAAAGTCTGCCCCCCACCAGATCCTTCCCAGATCGGGGGCCAACACTTCATGCTGTTTTGGTAGCAGTGGCAGGTGACTTGGCCTGCTTACCCTTGTTCCAGCCTTGCATCGGCCTCCAGGCTGGCTTGGTTTGAGAAGTATTACCCTCTTGCTTAGAGGGTGTAGAATTTGAGGCTGGTCCGTTTCTGCGAAAGGGACGAAAATTTGGCTTCTTTTTAGCCTTAAAAGACCTATCCAGAGGAAGGGCGTGGCCCTTTCCCCCAGTGATGTCTGAAATAATCTCTTTCAAGTCAGGGCCAAACAGTGTTTTACCCTTGAAAGGGATGTTAAGCAAAAGCGCTCTGCGCGCCACGATAGCAAACCCTGAATTATTCGCCGCTAATCTAGCTAATTGCAAAGCGGCCTCTAAAATAAAAAAGAGTTAGCCAATTTAAGAGCTTGAACTCTGTCCAAAACCTCCTCGTACGAAGATTCTTTATTGAGCGACTTTTCTAGTTCTTCGAACCAGAAACACGCAGCTGTAGTGACAGGAACAATGCATGAAATTGGTTGTAGAAGGTAACCTTGCTGAACAAACATCTTTTTAAGCAAACCCTCTAACCTTTAATCCATAGGATCTTGAAAGCACAACTATCTTCTATAGGAATAGAAGTGCGTTTGTTTAGAGTAGAAACCGCCCCCTCAACCTTGGGGACTGTATGCTATAAGTCCTTTCTGGGGTCGACTATAGGAACTAATTTCTTAAATATAGGGGGAGGACAAAAGGTATGCCGGGCCTTTCCCACTCCTTATTTACTATGTCCGCCACCCGCTTGGGTATAGGAAAAACATCGGGGGGCACCGGAACCTCTAGGAACTTGTCCATCTTACCTAATTTCTCTGGAATGACCAAATTGTCACAATCATCCAGAGTAGATAATACCTCCTTAAGTAGTGCGTGGAGATGTTGAAATTTAAATTTAAAAGTTACAATATCAGGTTCTGCTTGTTGAGAAATTTTCCCTGAATCTGAAATTTCTCCCTCAGACAAAACCTCCCTCCTGGCCCCTTCAGATAGGTGTGAGGGTATGTCAGAACAGATATCATCAGCGTCCTCTTGCTCTTCAGTGTTTAAAACAGAGCAATCACGCTTTCTCTGATAAGTAGGCATTTTGGAAAAAATGCATGCAATAGAATTATCCATTACAGCCATTAATTGTTGTATGGTAATAAGTATTGGCGCACTAGATGTACTAGGGGCCTCTTGTGTGGGCAAAACTGGTGTAGACACAGAAGGGGATGATGCAGTACCATGCTTACTCCCCTCATTAGAGGAATCATCTTGGGCAATATCATATCTATGGCATTATTATCCCTACTTTGTTTGGACATTATGACACAAATATATCACATATATTTAAATGGGGAGACACATTGGCTTTCATACATATAGAACATCGTTATCTGATGGTTCAGACATGTTAAACAGGCTTAAACTTGTGAACAAAGCACAAAAAACGTTTTAGAATAAAACCGTTACTGTCCCTTTAAATTTCAAACTGAACACACTTTATTACTGAATATGTGAAAAAGTATGAAGGAATTGTTCAAATTTCACCAAAATTTCACCAAAATTTCACCACAGTAACTTAAAGCCTTAAAAGTATTGCACACCAAATTTGAAAGCTTTAACCCTTAAAATAACGGAACCGGAGCCGTTTTTACATTTAACCCCTATACAGTCCCAGGTATCTGCTTTGCTGAGACCCAACCAAGCCCAGAGGGGAATACGATACCAAATGATGCCTTCTATAAGCTTTTTCAGTGGTTCTTAGCTCCTCACACATGCATCTGCATGCCATGCTTTCCAAAAACAACAAGGCTCTGTCTATGACTAGAAAAGGCCCCCAGTGAAAAAGGTGTCCAATACAGTGCCTGCCGTTTTTATTAAAACAATCCCCAAGATTTAACAACTATTAAAAGTAATAATCTGCCAAATATACTTAGTAAAGTAATCGTTTTAGCCCAGAAAAATGTCTACCAGTTTTTTAAGCCCTAATGAAGCCCTTTATTCTTTTACTTAAACTAAGAAAATGGCTTACCGGTTCCCATAGGGAAAATGACAGCTTCCAGCATTACCGAGTCTTGTTAGAAATGTGTCATACCTCAAGCAGCAAAAGTCTGCTCACTGTTTCCCCCAACTGAAGTTAATTCCTCTCAACAGTCCTGTGTGGAAACAGCCATCGATTTTAGTAACGGTTGCTAAAATCATTTTCCTCTTACAAACAGAAATCTTCATCTCTTTCCTGTTTCAGAGTAAATAGTACATACCAGCACTATTTTAAAATAACAAACTCTTGATTGAAGAATAAAAACTACATTTAAACACCAAAAAACTCTAAGCCATCTCCGTGGAGATGTTGCCTGTACAACGGCAAAGAGAATGACTGGGGAAGGCGGAGCCTAGGAGGGATCATGTGACCAGCTTTGCTGGGCTCTTTGCCATTTCCTGTTGGGGAAGAGAATATCCCCACAAGTAAGGATGACGCAGTGGACCGGACACACCTATGTTGGAGAAAGAGGTTCGATGGAGAGTACATGGGTTTACTATTTTTCAAGGATTATGTTTGCATTTCATGTCATTATGTTTTATTCATAATGTATAAATTGTGCATTGGCAATATGTTGTATCACCCAGATGCTACTGTTTAGACATATGCTTATGTCAATGATTGCTTTATAACCTTACTAGTGTTTATATACTGTATAACCTCAATAAAAACTGTTTAAAAAAAAAACAATTGTATAAAACAAGGAGGTTGTGTCCCTTCCCTCTTCGGCAGCTATGTCCTACAACAGCTATGTCCTACAACAGCTATGTCCTACAACAGCTATGTCCTACAACTGGTCTGGATGCAATTTACGTAGTTTGTCTGCTGCCAGCTTCATTCACTGAACAGCATTCCGCTGACTTTTTCTTCTTTGGCAGCTTGAGTCTACTGTTTTCCGCTTTAGATACCACATTTACTACATTTATATAGTATTAGATTTATTGTGCCTGATATGCAAGCTATAAAGCAACAATAAAATGCTCTAACATATTGGACCTTTTCACTTTTAATGCCCTATTATTTTATTTTAAAGTGATGGTAAATCCTATATTTTCAAAAACGCTAGTTTTTACCCTCATTAACGATAAAGGCCACCTTCATTCATCAGTTTAAAAAAAATGGATGATAAGTTGCCTTCATTTTGCCGTGGCTCCACTGTTTAGCTAAGAGGCTCTGACAGCCCACGGCACGTCTAATTTTTTTATGAGGTGACATTTCCACCTCTTACCCAATAGCCATGCGTGCCGATCAGCATTATGCTTCATTCTGTTAGTATCCTTTGTTCAAAGGCTCTGGAGCAGAAGTGCATTACTGGGCGCTAGCTACTGATTAGTGGCTGCACATACAGTATATATCTTTTGTAACTGTCTCACTTCGGGCCTGATGATCTAAAGGTCTCTGGGTTAGTGAAATTATCAAGAATGCTTCTATTTCTTGTGTGGAATTATCTAAAGCCAATAATTGAACCATTCACACAAAAATACACGACTTGCTGTCATGGTCTAAGAAAATGTAAATATTGCAAAAGAAAATATGCACAGAAATATATATATTTTTTCCATTTTATATGAAAGTGCACATATATATAGTAGGTATATTCCTTCTAACTATAGAGCTGTATCTGTAAAGCTGTAGGAGTCACATGATCATAATATCAACGGGCAGAAGCATCTAATTAGAACATCCCTAATATAACTGTATAAATTACTTGCTAATTAAATGTTATATAAATATACGCAAGCATTAATTTGTTTCAGAACTGCTTTGTCTTGGGAATGTTTATGCATTTAACCCTTTCGTGACAGGGTTAAAGTGTCTACATCGGAACACCTGTTCCGATGTAGACAAATTGAAACTACGCGATCGTGCATACGATCGCAAGATTTCAATTATTGGATCGCATCTGGGGGGCGTCCCTACAACCCTAGGAACGCCCTCCAGACCGCGATCAAGTCCTTGAAGCGCAGAAGGCTTCAGGACAGCCGTTTGATATGACGTTCTATTCCGTCATAACGGCTTTAAAGCCCAGTGTAAATATGACGGAATAGAACGGCATAACGGCGTTAAAAGGTTAATGGTGCTATTTTTAATATATGTTGTTAAAAAGAATGATTCAGAACAAGGGTGTCTGGACACCTCAGAGTGTCACAGCAAATAAGTACGGAAGGTGATGCGTTACCTAATGTGCAAGAAATCTTTGAAAAGGTTTTCAAAAGTATGAACATTTGCTAAATACTGTATAGATTTTATCTCTAGCTTTGTATGAGGATAATTTTAAGTTTAGAATTAATATAAAGTAGTATTAAAACATTGAAGTCAGTGAGCAGCGTCTGTAGCACAATATGGGCTTCATTTATTAAAGGGACAGTAAACATAGGTTTTTTCATTTTATTTTTCAAAATGCCTCATGCAAATAGGACAATCTAGCGGCATTTCACATTTTAAAACTATTTCTAACATTATTAAAATCATCCACTAACCTTACTTACAGGGAGTTAATGCAGACCGCCCAATGCTGGTTATGTCTAATGATATTTTTCCTATTCTTCATCTTCCTAACCAATCCCCTATGTATTGATCGCGCGGCTCCTTGAGTGTCAAGGACGCGCGATCATTGATTGACAGGGATTTGCTGGAGACATATTGGGCATGCGCATAATGAAGTTACACAGGAACTGTGAAAATTAAATATTTTTATTTTAAGTATTCAAGGTAAACAATAAGTCCTTTCTTGCATTTTCACATACGATACTAAAACAATGAATCGCTATACTAAAATAACAGGGATCCAGTGTTTACCATTACGCTGTTAATGCGCATGCGCAGTTTGAGTAGCTGGTCAGAAACGCTAAACTTTAAAAAGCTTGTGAACAAGCAGTAATGGTAGTTACTGGGGGTGTTGATAGCTCTTCCCAGGGGATGAACTGTTAGCAGAGATAACACTCCCACAGTAGGATCCCCCTTGATGGGCGGAGAGTTAGGACTTCCATAACGTTCATTTGTGGTAATTTCTATATGTCATTACTTCGTTTTAAAATATGTTATTTTAAAAAATATAATAGCTAAGTGCTCAGAACATTATAGTCTGACAAGATGTGATATGTAAAATACCAACATTTACTGGCACTTTAAGCAGTGGATGCTGCGTCGCAGGCACATCCTGTCGGGTTCGCCTGAAACATAAGTTAAGAAGCAGCATTCGTAAGATCTGATCGGGATGATTGACAGCCTTGCTAGCGCCCGATTGGCTGTCAGTTTGTAGGGGACGGCATTGCACAAGCATTTCACCAGAAATGCTTGTGCAATGTTGAATGCGGGCAGCGTATGCTGTCCACATTTAGCGATGTTGAGCGAACATGATTCGCTGCGCGACATTTAATAAATCTACTGCAGTTTTGTAACAATATTATACATTAGCAAGAGCACTAAATATAAATAGAAATGATATATAAAGTCTCATATTTATGTTCTCTCTATTAACTATAATGCCATGTTAAAATATAAATGACCTAGCACAATATTTTAAATTGATATATTTTCTTTGATATAAAAAATGTTATACAATTACCCGCTGTTTGTCAGGATCCACATAACGAATTCCAAAGTAATCTCTCTCCAAAAGATTGAGATGGTGGCACAATAGATCAAACAGATGCTGACCCTTTGCATCCCTCTGAAAAGAAAAGAGAGCAAATGTCAAATTACTAATATTGCAAGAGAAAGTTACCTGAGGAAGAGACAAAAAGTAAAATACAGAAGGGGGAAAGAGATGGAAATAGGATTAAAAAAACCCAGAAAAAAAAAGATCTCACAGGACAGGAGAGAGGCAAAATGAGAATACGGTGGATAGAGATTGGCCTAGATTCAATAAATCTAAATATCTCACTGAAAAAAAATGCTGCAACTTTGCCGCTCGAAAAAGGTGGAATCCATAAAGAATCTTGTGACCCTTTGTCAAAGCAGCAACTGGTGAGATCCGCTCCATGGAAAAATATGGAGCTGCTTTTATCTCTCAGCCGTTAACTTCCCACTGGCATCACAACAAATGTTTTAAAAACCTTACAAAATAAACTAATAAAAACACTGTCTATAAAACAGTCCCCTCTAGTATAATCACAAGAAAAAACATAACTTATGCTTACCAGATAAATTCCTTTCATTCCTGGCAGGGAGAGTCCACAACTTAATTCCTTACTGTTGGGAAATACAACACCTGGTCAACAGGAGGAGGCAAAGACAACCCAGCCAAAGGCTTAAATATCCCTCCCACTTTCCCTATCTCCTAGTCATTCTGCCGAGGGAACAAGGAAAAGTAGGAGAAACATCAGGGTATAAAAGGTTCTAGAAGAAATAATATAAAAGGAGCCACCCATCAAAAAAATAAATTACGGGGGGTCCTGGACTCTATGGTAAGCATAAGTTATGTTTTCCTTCCATAAGGCAGGGAAAGTCCACAACTTCATTCCTTCCTGTTGGGAAAACTATACCCAAGCTCCAGAGGACACTGAATGAATAACGGGAGGGAATAGAAAAAAGAGGCAGACCCTATTCTGAGGGCACCACAGCCTGCTAAACTTTTCTCCTGAAAGCTGCTTCAGCCGAAACAAACACACCAAACTTGTAAAATTTAGAAAAAGTGTGTAAGGAGGACCAGGTAGCCGCCTTACAAATCTGATCCATTGAGACTTCATTCTTAAAAGCCCAAGAGGAAGCCACTGCTCTAGTGGAATGAGCCATTATCCTCTCATGAGGCTGTTGTCCCGCTGTCTCATAAGCTAAGCGGATGACACTCCTCAACCAGAAAGATAGCGAAATCGTAGTAACCTTCTGACCCTTACGCCTCCCCGTATAGATGAAAAACAAAGAGGAAGATTGTCTGAATTCTTTAGTAGCCTGAAGATAGAACTTCAAGGCACAATCACAACTAGATTATGAAGCAAATGTTCCTTCACTGAAGAAGGATTAGGAGACAAGAAAGGAACAACAATTTCTTGATTAATGTTACACCACCTTAGGGAGGAACCCTAGTTTAGTGCGTAAAACCGCCTTATCAGCATGAAAAAACAGATAAGGGGATACACACTGCAAAGCAGAAATCTCAGAAACTGGGCGCAGAGGCAATAGCCAACAAAAAAAGAACCTTCCAAGATAACAATTTAATGTCAATAGTATGCATAGGCTCAAACGGAGACTGCTGCAAGACACTAAGAACAAAAATTGAGGCTCCAAGGCAGAGCCCCAGATCTAAACACGGGTCTGATTCTAGCCAGAGCCTTAACAAAGGACTGCACATCTGGAAGCTCAGCCAATCTTTTGTGCAGTAACACCGACAGGACCGATATCTGTCCCTTCAGGGAACTAGCAGATAGGCCCTTCTCCAGTCCGTTCTGGAGAAAAGCTAAAATTCTGGCAGCCTTAACCTTATGCCAGGAAAAGCCATGCTCTTCACACCAGTACAAGTAAGTCCTCCACACGAACCAGAGTGTCAGAGAACCCTCTTTTGAGTAAGACTAAGCATTCAATCTTCACACAGTCAGCCTCAGAGAATCTAGATTTTGATGAATGAAAGGAACCTGTATCAGCAGATCTCTGCGACAAGGTAACCTGAGGAGATAAGGACATCCCCACCAGATCCGCAAACCCCGTCCTTTGCAGTTGCTCGCTCCTGCTTGATGCGAGCCACCACATGAGAGAGAAGTGGTACTGGAGGAAAAAGATAAATGAGACTGAACCTCCATGGTACTTATAGGGCATATATCAATTCCACCTAAAGATCCCTCGACCTCGACCTGGGTAGCTTGGTATTGAGGCGGGATGCCATGAGATCTATCTCTGGCGTCCCTCTCTCGCTGCATATCTCTGCAAACACCTCTGGGTGAAAGGATTGCCTGCTGAGGAAGTCCGCTTCCCAGTTGTCCACACCCGGAATGTGGATCGCTGACAGCGTACATTGGTAAGTCTCCGCCCACTCTAGTATCTGAGATACTTCTCTCATTGCCAAGGAACTTCTCGTTCCCCCTTGATGGTTGAAATAGGCAACCGAGATTATATTGTCTGATTGAAATCTGATAAACTGGGACGAACCCAGAAGGGGTCAAGCCTTCAAGGCACTGAAGAGCACCCAGAGTTCCAAAATATGGATCGGAAGGGAGGACTTCTCCTGAGTGCACAGACCTTGTGCCTTCTTGGCACCCCAAACGGCTCCTCAGCCGGAAAAGCTTGCGTCTGTAATCACGATCTCCCAGGACGGTCTCAAAAAGCACGTGCCTTGGGACAGATTGATCTGGACAGAGCCACCAGCAGAGTGAGTCTCTCTTGAAAGGCTGTCCAGCACAATCTGTTGAGACAGATCTGAATGGTTGCCGTTCCATTGTCTCAGCATGCATAGTTATAAGGGTCTGAGATGGAATATGGCAAAAGGAATGATGTACATAGACGAAAAGATTGTGCCTGTACCAAGATATCGTCCAGGTAAGGTGCTACTGCAATACCTTGTATTGGGCAATGGCTAGAAGAGCCCCCAAAACCTTTGTAAATATCCTTGGAGCAGTAGCTAGGCCAAACGGAAGAGCTATCAACTGAAAGTGCTGATCCAGAAAAGCAAACCTCAGGAACTGAAAATGTTCCCTGTGAATCGGGACGTGAAGGTATGCATCCTTCAGGTCTAATGTGGTCATGAAATGTCCTTCCTAAACCAGAGGCAGGATTGACCATATTGTGTCCATCTTGAAAGAGGGTACACTCAGAAACTTGTTTAGGCCTTTTAGGTCCAGAATTGGACGAAAAGTTCACTCCTTCTTTGGAACCACAAAAAAGTTTGAATAAAACCCCAAACCTCTTTCTGCTGTAGGTACTGGGACAATTATTCCTAGAGAGGAGAGATCCCATACGCAACCTAAGAAGGCAGCCCTCTTTTCTGGTCTTGTCGAAAGACTGAAGAGTAGGAATCTGCCCCTGGGGGCAGATGAGACTTGAATCCTAACCTGTATACTTGAGATACAACCTCCAGCACCCAAGGATCCTGTACATCCTGGAACTAAGCCCCTTCATGCCGATTTGTTCTAGTCGGGCTTCTTAGTCTGTTTGGACTTATTCCAGGAGTGAGCCAGCTTCCAAGTACTCTTGGGCTGCTCGAACTTGGAAGAGGACGGCTGTCGTTGCGACTTCTCAGCACGGAAGGAAGAAAATTAGACAGTTGCTGTCCCTTAGGCCTATTCTTCTTATCCTGCGGTAGGAAGACACCTTTCCCTCCGGTAACCGTAGAGATAATGGAGTCCAGCCCTGGACCGAATAAAATCTTCCCCTTGAAGGGAAGAGAAAGGAGTCTGGATTTAGAAGTCATATCCGCAGACCAAGACTTCAACCAGAGAGCCCGGCTGGCTAGAACCACAAAGCCAGCAGCCTTTGCATTTATGCAAATAATCTGCATATTCGCGTCACAGATGAAGGACTTAGCAATTCTCAGTGCCTTAATTCTCTCCTGAATATCCTCGAGGGGAGTCTCCACCTCAATGAGCTCTGACAGAGTGTCGCACCAGTAGGTAGCTGCTCCAGCAAACGCGGCTACAGCTGCTGCCGGTTGAAATAAAAACCCCGTATGTTGAAACATCTTCCTCAGAAAAGTTTCCATTTTTTTATCAATAGGCTCTCTAAAAGAAGAACTATCCTCCAGAGGGATAGTAGTATGCTTAGCCAGCATGGAGATAGCACCATCCACCTTTGGGATGGAGCCCCACAAATCTAATTGAGAGTCAGGGACTGGGAATAATTTTTTAAAAGTAGACAAGAGTGAAAAAGAAGTTCCTACTCTTTCCCATTCATTACTAATAATGTTTGCCATCTTAACTGGCACAGGAAAAGTCAGAGGGCCCTTCACATCTTTGTAAACCCTGTCTAATTAAGGGATCTTAGGCTCCTCAGGGAGTGTAGCCTCTGGAACCTCTAGAGTAGACAGAACCTCCTTTAGTAGAAAATGCAGATGCTCCATTTTAAATCTAAAGGAGGGTTCCTCCGATGAAGGAGGTTTAGTAACTGAAGTCTCCGACTCAGAAAGTTCACCCTATGAAGCTACAGTGGTTAACTCATCCTCGGATAGCTGGCATATAGTAGCTAAATCCGACAAATATTTAAATGACTCTAAAGGGTAGATTTATCATGGTGCGGACAGACATGATCCGCTATATATCATGTTCTTGTGAACTGCTGGTGCAATACCACACCCTGCAGATTTGCGACCAATCGGCCGCTAGCAGGGGGTGTCAATCAACCCGATCGTATTCGATCGGGTTGATTTCTGTCCGCCGCCTCAGAGCAGGTGGACAGGTTATGGAGCACGGAGCTTGATAAATTGACCCCCAAAGTCAGGAGAACTATGTTTAACCTTTCTCTTGCGTTTGTTAGAGCGAGGTAAGGCACTCAGGGCCACAGACACCGCCGATTGTAACTGCGCATAAAGTCCACTGGAAATAAGCCCCCTCCAGATGGAGGATTAGTTGAGCCGCGGAGAACTGCATGTGGAGTGTGTAATGCAGAAAGGGTAGTAATTTCTCGGGACCCTGAGAAGTAGACGGCTCAGAAGGGCTAATAGCGCAATGAGTATTAGCAGGCTTGTCTCACTTCTTAGACTTTAGAACAGTGTTTAGGCAAATGGAACAAAATTGAGCAGGCAGGCAAACCAGAGCTCCTCACAATATAAATAGGAATTATTAATCAGTATAGAAGGAGCGAACCTTCTAATGTAGTATCAGAGTCCTCCATAGCTTTGTATATAACCACAGAAGGACAATCAAAAAGAAATGCTTTTATTTAAAAAACGGCAACATAATACTCCCAATGGCTGGGGCACTCACCAACTCCTAGACCCAGACAGCTAGCAGTGAAAACGCTCTCCTCAGGAGTGATGTCCGCAGCAGGATCTTAGGAAATGAAAGAGACTGCACCTGGTCACGTAGTACGTAAGACAGGACTTCCCCTGCTAAGAAAAAGGGCGCCAAGCTATTATGAGCTGTGCAACACTTCAAAAATGAAAGTGAAACCTGTTTGTTTCAAGCCAAAAAAACACACAGTCTATGATCCGGAAAAAACTCTCACATTAAGCAGATATAAATCCCAAACTGTTCAAATAATCTCCCTGAAGGAGATATTAACCCTTGATCCTATTGAAGTATTTTAGGAGCCACACTGTGACCCTGTATAGCATTTTAAATTGTATATATAAAAAACTGTCTTACCCTCCAGGATCCATGCTGTGGAACAGGCACAGCCTCATAGGTGTGACAGTCTTGCAGCGACGCTTCTGACATGGACTTGATTGTGTAGCAGCAAGCAGTGAAACTCGTCAACACTGATTGCTCAGGAGCTGTTAGCGACAGTCTGGATGGGTTCGCAGAAAAACTTCCCCTGCATCTCCAGACTCTAACTTTCATCAATACTCTCACTGAGAGGTTGACATGATTACTTAAAACTCCAGTCCTTTCTCGAAGGGAACATACCCATTACAGGACTATCCAAATTGTCTGACGAAAGGCAAAGAATGACTGGGGGATAGGGGAAGTGGGAGGGATAGTAAAGCCTTTGGCTGGGGTGTCTTTGCCTCCTGGTGGCCAGGTGCTGTATTTCCCAACAATAAGGAATGAAGTTGTGGACTCTCCCTGCCCTATGGGAGGAAAAGGAAAATTAAATTAAAAACAAGACAAAACTGGTCAACTTTGATATAGAGAGACATGACCACAAGACAATATATTTCACACAAGCAATCATGTCTTTTTGCAAGTATTGGTGCACAATCCCGACCACACTTCAATACCCCATAATTCCTTTGGTCTGGACCTGGTTCATGTCTGCAAGATTCCCAAGACAAATTCCATTCTATCCAGTGAAATTTCTTTAGCATAACAAAAGACACAGACTTACAGAACCCCTTTTGCAAATGTGTTTCCGATGTGTTGTGGCATTGTTTTTGGGTTGCAAATGGTTCTCCTTTGCTGTGCGAGATATCATGTACTGGGCCATTTAATACAACTATACACATGGCAGGAACACCCATTGGCGATCAGCTAGAAAATATAGGTGAAGTGAGCCTAAATCAAATTTAACATAGGGTCTCCTTAAATGGATATGAAGCCCAATATTTTGCTTTCATGATTCAGATAGAGCATGTAATTTTAACCCCTTAGTGACCAGACCATTTTTAAATGTTCTTACCGTTAAGGACCAGGGCTGTTTTTACCACGGCTGTTTCCTCCCACTGCCGCACACTCTAGGATCAGGAACTGCTGCAGCGATGGGCCGCCCACCCGCCTCCCTTGTATACATCCCACCCACCAATGATCAGCACCATCGCTGGCCGATGCAGAGAGGGCCCTCTCTGCATCGGTTTGCTTAAAAAAGGGTATTGCACGATGCCTCAATATTGAGGCATCGTTGCAATACCCTGAAAGCAGCTGTAAGCGATCACGATCGCTTTTAGCGCTTGAAACTACCGTTTTTTGTTGGACGTGCCTGGCATGTCCTTGGTCGTTAAGGGATTAAACAATCTTCTAATGTACTTATAGTATCATTTTTTTCTTTGTTCTCTTAGTATCTTTTGTTGAAAAACAGGAATATAAGACGCGGAGCCTGCTCATTTCTGGAGCACTATATGGCAGCAGTTTTGCAAGAATGTTATCCATTTGCAAGAGCACTAGATGGCCGCACTATTTCCTGCCAAGTAGTGCTCCAGATGCCTACCTAGGTATCTCTTCAACAAAAGAATATCATGGGAACTAAGCAAATTTGGTAATAGAAGTAAATTGAAAACTTTTTTAAAAATGTTATGCTCTGTCTGAATCATAAAAGAACATTTTTGGGTTTCAACAACAAGGCACCTGGACAACCTAATGAGAATTCATGAATCTAGATCACTGGTTTTCAAACCTGTCCTGAGGCCTCCCTAACAGGCCAGATTTTGAATATATACAAACTGGAGTTAGGGTTGCCACCTCAGCCATGTTTTCCTGGACACGTATGAGTTACACATACTGCAGGGTATGCAGGGAGGAACATATATAGTGCTGTCCGGGTTCACTATTTGTGTGCTGTCCCAGGGTGCAATTCATGTGTAACTCATAAGTGTCCAGGAAAACATGGCAGAAGTGGCAGCCCTAACTAGGGTTGCCACCTGTCCCTTAAAATACAGAACACTTATATGTTACACATGCTGCAGGGTGTGCAGGGAGGAACATGAATAGTGCTGTCCAGAAACACAATACATGTTCCTCCCTGCACACCCTGCAGCATGTGTAACTCATAAGTTTGCAGGAAAACATGGCTGAGGTGGCAACCCTAGCCCTAACTGGAATACAGGTGAAATAATTAGCTGATAGGTAAACATGATTATTAACCTGACCCCATCCAAGGTAATCCTAAAAATCTAGACCAATAAGAGAAATCTTGGGAGGTGAAATAAGCACTAGACAGAAGCAGATGAACAAGAGGGTACAGGTAGAGAAATATGCGTAAAAAATAACAAGGCAAAACAAAACAAATTCAAAATAGAATAATAAAAAAAATCATAGCACCAGGCATAGGACAACAAATGTAAAAATAAATCAATGGTGTTTAGTGTAATGTAAAGTGATTGTGCTTTTTATACTATTGTCAGGGCATGTTAGCTGTCTGTCTGAGTGCTTCTGTCACATTGTATGTGTGTCTGCTTCACAAGAGGTAAGCTTCTTGCATCTGAACCTCACAATCATCAATGTCACCTTGAATGTTCTCCAATCAACAGCACTGAAACTGACAGTGCGTGTGAGATAAATTCACTGGAATCCTTCTCCAATCTTGTTTAGTTTCTATAGCCTCAGTATTTATGTTCTTTTATGTCATAAAACTCCAGTCCTAAAGTACCTCTAACAGGCCAGATTTTCATGAGATCTGAACTAGAGCACAGGTGAAATAATCAGCTGATCAGTAACTATGGTTACTAACCTGCTCTCACCCAGTAGCTGATAATTTCACCTGTGCTCTAGTTCAGATATCAGGAAAATCTGTCCGGTTAGGGGTACTTCAGGAGTGGAGTTGGAAAACACTGATCTATATAGTGTAAGTAACTAAAAAACAGAGAGATAAGCGAGCTTTAGGGAATATGCTACATAGAATAGAAACACTGGAACTTGTGAAACTAGAAAGATCAGAAAGGACTTTTAGTGAAATATAGGGATATAAAACACTACATTTTTAATATAAAACATTTAAAGGGACATGAAACGCAAAAATGTTCTTTCATGATTGAGACAGAGCATACCATTTAAAAAAAGTTTCCAATTTACTACTATTATCAATTCTGCTTCACTCTCCTGTTATTCTTTGTTGAAGAGCTATCTGAATAGGTAGCGTGCACATGTATAGAACACTACATGACAGGAAATACTGCTGCCATCTAGTGCTCTTTCTAATGTATAACATTCTTGCAAAACTGCTGCTATATAAGCTGCAGACGTGCACGCACCTGATCTTACCTACCTGCTTTTAAACAAAGGATATTGAGAAAGCAAAGAAATTTTAATAATAGAAGTATATTGTAAAGATGTTTAAAACTTCATGCTTTATCTAACATAGTAACATAGTAGATAAGGTTGAAAAAAGACCGAAGTCCATCGAGTTCAACCTATACAAATCTAAAATACTTACAAAAAGCTCCAGTTAAGCTTAAAGGGACACTGTACCCAAAATTTTTCTTTCGTGATTCAGATTGAGCATGAAATTTTAAGCAACTTTCTAATTTACTCCTATTATCAAATTGTCTTCATTCTCTTGGTATCTTTATTTGAAATGCAAGAATGTAAGTTTAACCCCTTAATGACCACAGCACTTTTCCATTTTCTGTCCGTTTGGGACCAAGGCTATTTTTACATTTCTGCAGTGTTTGTGTTTAGCTGTAATTTTCCTCTTACTCATTTACTGTACCCACACATATTATATACCGTTTTTCTCGCCATTAAATGGACTTTCTAAAGATACCATTATTTTCATCATATCTTATAATTTACTATAAAAAAATTATAAAATATGAGGAAAAATTAAAAAAAATAAACACTTTTTCTAACTTTGACCCCCAAAATCTGTTACATATCTACAACCACCAAAAAACACCCATGCTAAATAGTTTCTAAATTTTGTCCTGAGTTTTGAAATACCCAATGTTTACATGTTCTTTGCTTTTTTTGCAAGTTATAGGGCCATAAATACAAGTAGCACTTTGCTATTTCCAAACCATTTTTTTTTCAAAATTAGCGCTAGTTACATTAGAACACTGATATCTTTTAGGAATCTCTGAATATTCATTGACATGTATATATTTTTTTTTAGTAGACAACCCAAAGTATTGATCTAGGCCCATTTTGGTATATTTCATGCCACCATTTCACCGCCAAATGCGATCAAATAAAAAAAATCGTTCACTTTTTCACAAATTTTTTCACAAACTTTAGGTTTCTCACTGAAATTATTTACAAACAGCTTGTGCAATTATGGCACAAATGGTTGTAAATTCTTCTCTGGGATCCCCTTTGTTCATAAATAGCAGACTTATATGGCTTTGGTGTTGCTTTTTGGTAATTAGAATGCCACTAAATGCCACTGCGCACCACACGTGTATTATGCCCAGCAGTGTAGGGGTTAATTAGGGAGCATGTAGGGAGCTTTTTGGGGTAATTTTAGCTTTAGTGTAGTGTAGTAGACAACCCCAAGTATTGATCTAGGCCCATTTTGGTATATTTCATGCCACCATTTCACCGCCAAATGCGATCAAATAAAAAAAAAAGTTACATTTTTCACAATTTTAGGTTTCTCACTGAAATCATTTACAAACAGCTTGTGCAGTTATGGCATAAATGGTTGTAAATGCTTCTCTGGGATCCCCTTTGTTCAGAAATAGCAGACATATATGGCTTTGGCATTGCTTTTTGGTATTTAGAAGGCCGCTAAATGCTGCTGCGCATCACACGTGTATTATGGCTAGCAGTGAAGGGGTTAATTAGGTAGCTTGTAGGGAGCTTGCAGGGTTAATATTAGATTTAGTGTAGAGCTCAGCCTCCCACCTGAAACATCAGACCCCCTGATCCCTCCCAAACAGCTCTCTTCCCTCCCCCACCCCACAATTGTCCCCGCCATCTTAAGTACTGGCAGAAACTCTGCCAGTACTAAAATAAAAGGTATTTGGCCCTTTTTTTTTTTAAAAAAAAAAGAAGCATATTTACATATGCTGATGTGTACGATCCCCCCTTAGACCCCAACCTCACTGATCCCCCCTAAACAGCTCTATAACCCTCCCACTCTAACTTAATGGGCGCCATCTTGGGTACTGGCAGCTGTCTGCCAGTACCCAGTTTAGAAGAAAAAATTGTTTTTTTTTTACATTTATTAAAACGTTTCTGTAGTGTAGCTTCCCCCCACACAAAACCAACCCCCCACCCCTCCATGATCACTTTTTGTGCTTTTGCACAAACAAGATTAGGCCACATTTATTAAAACATTTTCCGTAGTGTAGCGGTTCCCACCCGCTCCCGCCCCGTGCACGCGCCCGCCCGCCACCCTCTGTGCACGCGTGCGCGCCCCCGACGATCCCGCCCCCGATCCCGCCCCCCCTTGACGTCATGCGGCACACCGATGGCCGCCCACCCGCCTCCCAAGTCGGCTCCCACCCACCAACGAAACCGGCCATCGATGTCCGGTGCAGAGAGGGCCACAGAGTGGCTCTCTCTGCATCGGATGGCCATGTGAGGTTATTGCAGGATGCCTCCATATCGAGGCATCACTGCAATAACCGGAAAGCAGCTGGAAGCGAGCAGGATCGCTTCCAGCTGCTTTCCACACCGAGGACGTGCAGGGTATGTCCTCAGGCGTTAACTGCCTTTTTTTTGAGGACGTACCCTGCACGTCCTCGGTCATTAAGGGGTTAAATGCCGGCCCATTTTTGGTGAACAACCTGAGTTGTCCTTGTTGATTGGTGGATAAATTCATCCACCAATAAAAAAGTGCTGTCCAGAGTACTGAAACCAAAAAAAAGCTTAGATGCCTTCTTTTTCAAATAATGATAGCAAGAGAACGAAGAAAATTTGATAATAAGAGTAAATTAGAAAGTTGCTTAAAATTTCATGCTCTTTCTGAATTACAAAATAAATATTTTGGGTACAGCGTCCCTTTAAATAACCTCACTAAAAGATGACCTATGTAATACTAGCAATCATATCCATGAATCATGAAAGAAAATTTTGGGGTTTTATATCCCTTTAATTATGAGCAGTAAAAGCACTTTGCAATATACCTTATTTATTCATTTTATCCCCTTTTCCCTGTAATTTAAAGGGACAGTAAATTCAAAATTACACGTTCTTTATTTAGCTAGAACATTCAATGTTAAAAAACTTTTCAAAATACTTCCATTATCTATTTTTCTTTTTTTTTTTTCTTTTTTTTTTTTATTGAGGTAGCAATAACACTTTGGTACAAGCACACTAAACATGGTTACAAAAGGTATCACAAGTGATAACATTAAAGTAGGCACCGCATTAAATTGAAATGATACCTGACAAACTCTTTAGATAATATTTTTCTGCTCCTTACTTTGTTTTTAAAACTTTGTTGTGTCATCAATGTCAACCAGATCAACTTGTGGGACCATAGTCTTCAGAGTTCATAGGAGGACACAGATTAAACTCAAATAGCATCGGTTAACATCTGACAAAGTAACTAGTAAAACTTTTGTTTCCAAACAATCCTCAGATAACACTGCAGGCAAATAACAAACTGTACATAACAAAGAATATAACTGAGATTAGCCACTACACCTAAGATGGTGGTCATGATTTAGTTTGAGGGGGGCCTATCTTATGTAGAGAGGAAAACCAAAAAAAAGAAAACACATGTGCAATTGGGTGAGCATGAATCTATGTTACAAATGGGGGGAAAGGGGTTATCTCATATACTATAGGTCAAAGAAGGGACCCATATGGTGTGCTCTTATCATAGTCAATGATACTCCAGCCATATATAGCTGAGTGTGGTGATATAAATGCAGGCATAGTAGCAAGACCTAAAAAGGAATAAAAGTTGTAGTGGATCTGATATGAAAGCTCCACCATAGCCAAGTATAAAGCCAACACAAAAGTATACAGCCTAGCTTATGTTTAAAATCCAATGCTTAAAACTGAAAGCCTATGTACAATGAACATTCTGGTCTAGCGTAAATAGATAAGGCTCCCTAAATATAGCGAACCTTATAATCTAAGGTTGATTATAAGGTTGAAGTTCAATCCGATTGGCTGATTGGATCAGCCAATAGAATGCAAGGTCAATTCTATTGGCTGATTCAATCAGCCAATCGGATTGAACTTCAATCAGATTGGCTGATTAAATCAACCAATCAGATTTTTCCTACCTTAATTCCGATTGGCTGATAGAATTCTATCAGCCAATCGGAATTCAAGGGACTCCATCTTGGATGACGTCATTTAAAGGAACCGTCATTCGTCGTTAGTTCATCGTGCTGGAAGGATGCTCCGCGCCGGATGTCTTCAAGATGGAGCCGCTCCTCGTCGGATGGAAGAAGATAGAAGATGCCGCTTGGATGAAGCCTTCTGCCGGTCTGGATGTCCTCTTCTGCTCGGATAGGATGAAGACTTCTGCCGGTCTGGATGCCCTCTTCTGCCCCATCGGATGAAGACTTCTGCCCGGATCGGATGACCACTTGTGCCCGGCTGGGTGAAGACGGCTCAAGGTAGGGTGATCTTCAAGGGGGTAGTGTTAGGTTTTATTAAGGCAGTTTCTAAAGTGCCGCAAGTCACTAGCGACTCCAGAAATTTTTAGTTACGCTCATTTCTGGACATCGCTAGTTTATCCGACTTACAGCACTTTAGGAACTGCTGGTGGGGTATATGTAATACCCCGATGTGCGAGGTGAAACTACAGGCGGCGCGGGTTCCCTCGCTTGCCCCGAAACCTACGCCATATATCGTATCGCGCCCCAGGTTGCTATCCTTGCAAGTGTTGCAAAGCATGTAATTTTATACAAAAAGCTAGATACTTTGTATCTAAGACTGGGCGTATATATAAAATTAGAACTAAAATAACATGTAGAACTGAAGCAGTAATCTATTTAGCAAGATGTGGCTGTTCTCTATTCTATATAGGTAAAACCACAAGAGCCTTACGTGATAGAACATTAGAACACCTTAGGTATATTGAACATGAAGTCAAAACCTCAAGTATAGCCCGGTACTTTAAATTATATCACAATTCCTCGCCAAAAACCTTTAGCCTCATAGGGATTGAGAAAGTGACTTTGAGTATTAGAGGGGGGATTTGGATAAAGTATTACTGCAGCATGAGAGCCGATGGATTTTTAACCTAGACACATTATCTCCAGGAGGTTTAAATGAGGAACTCTTATATTCTCCTTTTTTATAAAGGTCAACCATGTTTGCAGCATAAATGTAACATTTGGTTCATTAATTGTTTCTGTAGTTTGAAATATTCTAAACAGTACAATGAGCTCTAGCAGTGTTAATTATACTAGCAAAATATTTTGTTTTTTACCTAAAAAAAATATAAAGTGTTATGTGTTAAATAATTTCTAGATTTTGTGTCAGTCAGATATCATGTATATATAAATGTACATCTACCAAGTGGTTGCTTACACTTTGTGCCCTGTATCTTTAAATTTTAAGTCATGAACAATAAAGGTTGTTTAATAAAACAGGTAACTATTGATAAAATGAACTGGCAACAATGCATACTACCAAGTGGTTGTTGTACAGTTAATGTCAAGTGTCCTGTGCCTTTAAATCTAAATAAAACAGTTGCTAATATGCAGCTTAAGAGGTGTTAGCAATAATGGTCTCATCAGCAGGAAGTTATTCTTTGTACAAATGAAAGAAATAAGTAATGTATACTTTAACATATAATACCTGTTGAGCTTGTTTACTTTGGGTTAAACCGTGTTCTGTTGTTTACATTAGGAGCCCTGTATCTTTAAATTCAGGAATTGTCCAGTGTATTCTCTCAAATGAGAAATTTAAAAGGTTTAAAAAGCAGGTAAATACTGATTACAATTATTGGCAACAAAGTTTTTTACCAAGTGGTTGCTTTTTAGCCAATATCAATTGTCTTGCACCTTTGAATAAAATAGCTGCAACAGCGCAGCAGTATAAGCATGAACCATAGTGGTCATATGAACAGGAAGCCATTATATGTAAAAAGGATAGAAATATACCAATATATTTCAGTTAATAACACCTGCTGATTTCTTTCACATATGGTCAAAAAGTGTCAATTTTTGAGAAATATTTAACTATTTGTATCTATTGATTAGCAGTGAACTTTATTTATTATTTATGTAGTAGAAATCTTTTATTTTCCCATGGTTTAGACTTAGGGGATGATCCTCAATTAGGCTGCTATTTAAGGCAACTGAGGAAGAATGCAAATTACAAGCCTTGATGAAGCCAATTTGGTGAAACGATCGTAGGCAAATTTCCTTTCAAGCTCCCTGGAGCAAGTGTTATCCACATATCCTTTTACCTTTACTGGAAAACAAAGAATCTTTGCTCAAATCATCACTGAAGTGGGACACAACTGTTGCTGAATCACAGTAAGCTTATGTGGCTATGAGGTTCTAGTTACCAGCTTTATTGGGTCTGTTTTTTGCATGGTAATATTGGCAGTTTAGTGTTGGTGTTCCAGAAGCTCTCTGGCTGCTCAGCTGTTCAGTTTGGCGGTTGTATACTGCTAGCTTTTCAGCGTAAATAGCAGAGCCTTACTTTACAGCCTCTCTCCTTGCTTAATGGATTGTGAGCATGGTTTAAATCTAGACCTGTTTTTAGATGCCCATAAAGAGTGAAGATTGAGCAGTGCTTAATTACAAGCAGGAACGATACCAGGATTACAATTGGTTTTTTGTCACTATTTATTTCCTTTATCACAAATGGGAAAAAAGGACATTTACAAAATACTTTTTGTTTCTATAAACACAGCATTCAGGAAAACTACACTTCATTGTGGTAAACTGTTTATGGACATTTTATTTGAAACACATTATTATTTACAGGGTTCTCTTTGTTTATATTCCTAAGTTCACTGCTATATATATATATATATATATATATATATATAATGTATTTTATGTAAGTTCACATGCACTATTTATTTTATTTTATAGTGCAATAAACCAATTACTTTGAGACCAGTATCATGTGTGTTGATGTTGTACTCCACCAGTATGGATGGTCATAGCAATATATGGCCATTGTTTTTCTCTATTTAAGGTTTAAGGCAAGAGTGCTTTTTTCTAGTACTTTTCATTATCCTTTTTTTTTTATCTAACGGTCTTCCCGAGTTCGTCGCTGTATAAGGACAGTTAGCTTATCAAATCTGCAACACACCTGTTGCTCAAAATAATTTAGGAGGGTGCGCAGGGCTATGTTTAGGTCCTCTCTCTTGGGAATAGCCATATTGAACTTGATTGCCCCCATTCACAGGGGGGGGGATGCTAGTGTGTGTAGTAGGCCTCAATCTAGTATGTCATCTGTCGTATTCTGGCCTAGAAGATCATAAACGCAGTAATATTCATATGTTTCTGCTCTGTCTGTAGCTAGAAGTACAAAAAAAGTCTTGTTGATGCAATTTTCTGCTGGATTTAAATGATATTTAGCAAGTTATTCGTACAACTTCAAGAGCTAGATAAGAAAGTGACTTTTCATGGCCGTGGTTAGTCATGTCCCCTTTCTTAATTTTTTTGGTATCCATGGTTGAAAAGTATACCTAGGAAGGCTCAGGAGCAGCAATGCACTACTGGAAGCTAGTTGCTGATTGGTGGCTGCACATGTATGCCTCTTGTTATTAGCTCGCACAATGTGTTCAGTCTGCTCCCTATAGTGCATTGCTACTTCTTTAACAAAGTATACCAAGAGAATGAAACTAATTTGATAATAGAAGTAAATTGGAAAGTTGGTTAAAATTGTATGTTCTATCTGAATCATGGGGAAAAAATTGTGTTTCATGTCATGTTAAAACAGTTCAAAAATTTGTTTTTCATACTTCAGACTTTCCAAGCCTAACCCAGGTTCATTTTACACAGTCATTGTTTCATCACTAGGCTCAGCACAGGATACAAGATGCTTTTAAAAGTTATTCTTTGATCACTGGCCTCAGTAGAGGTGTTTTTAAAATGGTAATGCAAAACCATGTAAATTTTGCTAACAAAATAACAGTATCTATCCATGGCTACACAGTAACAAGTCCGGATTAGGTTCTTCAAATAAGGTGAGTGCTGAGGGAAATTTAGGTATTGAAAAATCAATTTCAGTGGTAATTATTACCGTATATCCCTCATAAAGCAAGACATTAAGGGCCAGATTATGAGTAACATGCTAACAGTTACAAGCAAGAAAAAAATAAAACTTTTGCTTACCGGATACATTTCTTTCTTTCCAGACATGGAGAGTCCACAACGTCATTCCAATTACTAGTGGGATATTCACTCCTGGCCAGCAGGAGGAGGCAAAGAGCATCCCAGCAAAGCTGTTAAAGGGCCATTATACACTAATTTTTTCTTTGCATAAATGTTTTGTAGATGATCTATTTATAAAGCCCATAAAGTTAGTTTTTTTAAAAATGTATAATTTTGCTTATTTTTAAATAACATTGCTCTGATTTTCAGTCTCCTAACCAAGCCCCAAAGTTTTATTTGAATACCGTCAGCTACCTTCTCCAGCTTGCTCCTGTTTGTGTAAAGGCTCTTTTCATATGCAAAAGAAGGGGGGAGGGAGGAGCGTCTTATTTCCCACTTGCAGTGGGCTTTCCAACTGCCTTTTCAACAGAGCTAAACTGAAAGCTTCTAAGTACGTTTTTAAACAGTTTTATACTAGATTTTTATATCAGTATCTGTGCATCTTATTCTTTATAGTAGTGTCTATTACATGCAGGTATATGAAAATGAGTGTATACTGTCACTTCCCTTACCCATAATCCCCAGTCATTCAGTCAAATGTAAAAGAAGATAACACAAAGGTGTAGAGGTGCCTGAGGTTTAGTAAAAATGACTGTCTAATCTTTAGGGTGGGGTCGTGTACTCTCCATGTCCGGAAAGAAAGAAATTTATTGGGTAAAAATACATTTTATTTTATTTCCTAAGACATGGAAAGTCCACAGCGTAATTCCAATTACTAGTGGGAACCAATACCCAAGCTCAAGCTAGAGGACACAGAATGAACATGGAGGGAGAACAAGACAGGCAGACCTAAACAGAAGGCACCACCACTTGAAGAACCTTTTCCCAAAAGAGGCCTCAGTCTAGGCAAAAGTATCAAATTTGGAAAAAGTATGCATAGAGGACCATGTTGCTGCCTTGCAAATCTGTTCCACAGAAGCTTCATTTTTGAAAGCCCAAGAAGAGGAGACAGCCCTAGTGGAATGAGCTGTAATTCTCTCAGGAGGCTCCTGCCCTGCAGTCTCATAAGCAAAACGAATCATACTTCTCAACCAGAGAGAAAGAGAAGTAGAAGTATCCTTCTGACCCTTACGCTTTCCAAAGAAACAAACACACAGGGCAAAAGACTGGCGAAAATCCTTAGTAGCCTGTAGGTAAAATTTGAGAGCACGCACAACATCCAAGTTATGCAACAGATGTTCCTTATGAGAAGAAGGATTAGGACAGAGAGAAGGAACAATAATTTCTTGATTAATATTTCTATCCAAAACTACCTTAGGGAAAAAAAACAATTTAGTATGAAGGACTGCCTTATCCGCATGAAAAATAAGGTTAGGTGAATCGCACTGCAAAGCCGAGAGTTCGGAAACTCTCCGAGTAGAAGAAATAGCGATAAGAAACAAAACCTTCCAAGATAACAGCTTAATATCTATGGAATGCATTGGCTCAAACGAAGCCTGCTGCAAAACTCTAAGAACTAGATTAAGGCTCCAAGGAGGAGCAACAGGTTTAAGCACAGGCCAGATCCTGACCAGGGCCTGACAAAAAGATTGAACATCTGGCACATCCACCAGACGCTTATGTAAAAGAATAGATAATGCAGAAATCTGACCTTTCAAACTAACTGAGTGACAACCCTTTCTCTAGACCATCCTGGAGAAAAGACAAAATTCTAGGAATCCTGACCCTACTCCAAGAGAAGGCATCAGATCCAACTCTGGCACCCCCCACATGAGGGTTAACCTGGAGAACACCTCTGGATGGAGAGCCCACTCCCCGGGATGAAAGGTCTGTCTGCTCAGAAAATCTGCCTCCCAGTTGTCCACTCCTGGAATGTGGATGGCAGATAGAAGACAATTGTGAGCTTCCGCCCACTGAATAATCCGAGTCACCTCCTTCATGGCCAAAGAACTCTGAGTTCCTCCCTGGTGATTGATGTTGTCAGACTGGAACCTGATAAACCGGGCTAAGGACAATTGAGGCCAAGCCATCAGAGCATTGAAGATCACTCTCAACTCCAAGATGTTTATGGGGAGAGAAGACTCTTCAGAGTCCATAGGCCCTGAGCCTTTAACAAATCCCAGACTGCTCCCCAGCCTATCAGGCTGGCATCCGTGGTCACAATCACCCAGGAGGGTCTCCGGAAGCATTTGCCCTGAGACAGATGATCCTGAGAAATCCACAACGAGAGAGAGTCTCTTGTCAACTGGTCCAGATCTATTTTCTGAGACAGATCTGAATGGTCTCCGTTCCATTGTCTGAGCATGCATAACTGCAGAGCTCTCAAATGGAATCGAGCAAAGGGAATGATGTCAATGGAAACGCCCATCAGACCAATTAAGTCCATGCATTGAGCCACTGCACTGATGTCCAAACAGTAGACTGTAGCAAGAGGCAAGAAGAGAGAAATTTGTTCAGAAAAATCTTCATGGATAGGGAATCAATGATAGTTCCTAAGAAATACACCCTTGTAGCTGGAACAAGGGAACTTTTCTCTAGATTCAGTTTCCATCCGTGGGAAAGTAGAAAAGACAACACGATCTCTGAATGAAAGCTTGCTTGTTGAAAAGATGGCACCTGAACCAATATGTCGTCCAGGTAAGGCACCACCACAATTTCCTGAGACCTGACAACTGTCAAAAGAGCCCCCAGAACCTTTGAGAAAATTCTGGGAGCTGTGGCAAGGCCAAACGGAAGAGCAACAAACTGAAAGTGCTTGTCTAGAAAAGCGAATCTCAGAAACTGGTGATGATCCCTGTGGATGGGAGCATGAAGATACGCATCCTTCAGGTCTATGGTCATCATGAACTGACCCTCTTGGACCAAAGGAAGAATGGACCAAATGGTTTACATTTTGAAGGACGGTACCCTGAGAAACTTGTTGAGACATTGTAGGTCTAAAATGGGTCACAACAGATTTTAATAAAATCCTAGACCCTGTTCCCTTACTGGAACTGGAACAATCAAACCCAGGGAGGAAAGGTCTTGAACACAGCTTAAGAATGCCTCTCTTTTTACCTGATCCGCAGATAACCTTGAGAGGAGAAATCTGTCCCTGGGAGGACGAGATTTGAATTGCTTCCCCTTATTCCAAGTCTGATTGGG
This sequence comes from Bombina bombina, assembly GCF_027579735.1. Classification (NCBI taxonomy): domain Eukaryota; kingdom Metazoa; phylum Chordata; class Amphibia; order Anura; family Bombinatoridae; genus Bombina; species Bombina bombina. Next base: position 894,030,790 of record NC_069504.1, read on the forward strand.
TCTCCAAGAAGACTTGGATTGCTACTGCTTGGAGGAGGGAGAGGAAGACTTTTGACCTTTGAAGTTAAGAAATGAATGAAAATTAGAACTCTGACATCTCTTAGGTCTATTCTTCTTGTCTTGTGGTAGAAAGGACCCCTTTCCATCTGTAATTTCAGAAGTTATCTCTGCCAGACCAGGACGAAACAGATAGCGACAGGAGCTTAGACTGGGAGGTAACATCAGCTGACCAAGTTTTCAGCCACAAAGCCGTGCGGGCTAGGACAGTGAAGCCAGACATCTTGGCTCCTAGTCTAATTACTTGAATGTTAGCATCAGAAATAAAGGAATTGGTTAGCTTGAGAGCCTTAATCCTATCTTGGATCTCCTCCAACGGAGTCTCCTCTAAAATCAAGTCAGACAAAGCATCGCACTAATAAGATGCTGCTGTTACTGTGGCAATACAAACTGCAGGTTGCCATTATAGACCCTGATGAACATACATTTTCTTTAAATAAGTCTCCAGCTTTTTGTCCATGGGATCCTTAAAAGAACAGTTATCCTCAATAGGAATTGTGGTTCTCTTAGACAGAGTAGAAATAGCCCCTTCTACTTTAGGCACCGTGTGCCATGAGTCTCGAATGGAGTGAGCAACAGGAAACAAATTTTTAAAAACGGGAGACGGGGAGAAAGGTATCCTTGACTTATCACATTCCTTTGCAATGATCTTCGACACACAATCTGGAACAGGAAACATTTCCACAGAGGAAGGAACATCATAGTATCTGTTAAGCTTACTAGATTTCTTAGGGTTGACAGCGACAGAAGAATCAGAGTCGTCCAAAGTATCCAGTACCTCCTTTAGCAGTAAACTAAGGTGTTCAAGCTTAAATCTGAATCAGTCAAAGTATTTATACTGTCCGAATCTGAGATTTCACCCTCAGAAGCTACCAAGGAATCCTCCTCATCAGACTTATGAGGGAGGTCAACCTTTGCAGCAGCAGACGGTACAGACACATTACACTCAGAAAAATGTTTAGATTTCCTCTTGCACTTCTCCATCATGGAAAAAGCAGATAAAGCCGCTGATACCGCAGAAGATATCTGTGCGGCAAAATCTATTGGCAAATAAACTCCTCCAGGAGGGCACTGTATGTGAAGCCATTGAGGCTTGGGATGTATGAGGAGAAAGCTGTGGCACTGCCTGAACAGCATTATCCTGAGAGACATTAGGCTCAGAAACAAGTAACTTATCTTTACATTTTAACGTTTTTTCTAAATTTTCTAAGCTTGAGGAACAAAATTGCAGAGGTAAGACACCTATAAGGAAGGCCGTTAACCCAGTCTCTTTTCACATACAAATAGTGCCTGCAAACTGCCCCAAAGATTCCTTACTAAAGGATTATAAATGTCCCATGAAATGAATGCAGAGTTAAAATAGATAGTGCAAGTCTCCAGTACCTAGAAGACAAAAACACTTACCTGCAAATCTAGCTGTCGGGCAGGAAGACAGCTAACAGGGAGTGAAAGGACACATTCTCCGTACAGAGACCTGTAGAAAAAGAAAGAACAGAGTAACCAACTCTGGCTTCTATACTGAGGGCAACAAAACAAAGCAAGGACCGCCTCGCCACGTTCTAACTGCTTTTAAAGCCACCACTACTCTTACTCAAGAGATTGACGTGGACACAGCTAAACCCCAATACTTGCTTGCAGGGAAAAGTACCTGAAAAAGGAATAAATATCTTCAGACACCAACTTCACATCCTCCATTGACAGAGGCAAAGAGAATGACTAGGGGTTATGGGTAAGGGAAGTGACACTTAACAGCTTTGCTGGGGTGCTCTTTGCCTCCTCCTGCTGGCCAGGAGTGAATATCCCACTAGTAATTGGGGTGATGTTGTGAACTCTCCGTGTCTTAGGAAAGAAAAGGGGTTTATCGTGTCTGTTTGCGCGCGTTGGGTGTTGTGTTCATATAACAGGTTGAAAGTTAACGCTATATCTGCTGGACCAAAAAAACATCAGATATATGTAGAAAAATGTATTTATGAATAAATAGAACATATTCTGCTATATGAAGAACATTGGAATATGAAATATTCATATTTTCATGTCAGGTTAGCGCACTTTAGAAAATGTGATCAGTTTTTGTGCGAGTAAAGTGTTTTTTCCACTTTTTTTGCTCCATTGACTTCTGTGGGGGCATACGTTAACACACGCGCAATATCCGAAGTTTGATTTTTTTTGTGTGCACCAGGTTCATGCGCAAGCAAAAACTCTTTACCTACAACTTGTAATATGGACACTACCTGACACACCCAAAAAGCTTACTTTTAGCAGAGTTGTGAGCGGGAGCATTAAATACCACTCCACTTGTAATCTGGCACTAAATTGTTTACTAAAGTTCTAGCTACCAGAGTTAATGAGTTTTTACCCAAGTTAATTCATGCAGATTAAAGGGACAGTTTACTCAAAATTAAACTTTAATGATTCAGATAGGGCATGCAATGTTAAACAAACTTCCAATTTACTTGTATCATCAATTGTTTTTGTTCACTTGGTATTCTTTGTTGAAAGCTAAACCAACCTAGGTAGGCTCATATGCTAATTTCTTAGCCCTTGAAGGCCACCTCTTATCTCAGGGGAATTTGACAGTTTTTCACAGCTAGAGGGTGTTAGATCATGTGTGCCATATAGATAACATTGTGCTCACGCACGTGAAATTACCTAGGAGTCTGCACTGATTGGCTAAAATGCAAGTCTGTCAAAAGAACTAAAATAAGGGGGCAGGCGGCAAAAACTTAAATACAAAGTAATCACAGAGGTAAAAAGTATATTAATGTAACCGTGTTGGTTATGCAAAACTGGGGAATGGGTATGTTACAGAAGCATTAGTTATTTTGTTGTGAAGAGCTTATTTCCCAGCAGCAATGCCTGAACCAGCCAAGCCAGCGCCTAAGAAGGGCTCCAAGAAAACCGTAACAAGTATCATTTCATAAAGAGTTAACTTTTTTTTCAGCTTTTAGAAACTATTGTCTAATCACCTCTGGAGCCAGACTGCTAATTGATAAGATGAACTTGTAAACTTGTTATCTTAAGTACTGTAATCCTATTGTGGCCTGTCAAAGGACATTGCTCTCTATCTAACTGTGTGATGGGGGATTTTGTGCTTTCCCCCCCCCCCCCCTGGGAGTGCCCTGTGTGCATGTAACCTTAATAAAAAGCAGGCTGGGCATCCCAGTCCTGAGTTCTTGTTTGACCCTCAATCGCAGCGTTGACTCGTTTTTGTGGGCAGAAGGGTATCCTAGCTGTACTGCAGCTAAGGGAGATTATTCTATATTTGCGAGACTCATATAGAATACTATGGAAAGCAGCTTCTCCCCTCTTTAGCAATAGGGATCCAGGCTACTAAGCGGTCCATCTCTCAGCGAGACTAAGGGTAACCGTAACAGTGGCGGCAGCGGCGGGATTTTCCTGGATTTCCTAGGAGAGGTACAGAACGGATGGAGAGCGCTTACGAAAAATTGAAGCGTACAACCCTAAAGGATTTACTTGAAAGCAGAGGGGGGTACGCCAGCAACCGGCCGAGGAGAGAGCTGATCGCAGAATTGACCGAACTGGATCAGAGCTTCACAATGGCGGAAACACCGACCACGATTAGTGACGAAAAAACCAGGATTGTTCGGGAAAGGCTCTCATTATACGGGCCGAACCCCTCCATGGAATTGGTACAGCAGTTGATGGCGGAGGCGGACGAGGATATACGAGAGACTCGAGCCCACGAACTCAACCTAGCGAACGCACACCGCAATGCTGAAGCCCCGCAGGTAATCATCCCTGTCGAAAATGCTGGGAGGCCCAAGATACCCTATGCGGCATTTCGACCCTTCCTAGAGAGCGAGACAGGGATTGATGAATATTTGGCGGACTTCGAAAGGCAATGTGCCCTGCACCAGATTCCCAACAGAGAGTGGCCCACGATATTGTCTGGGAAACTATCCGGGCGAGCCCTGGAAGCCTTTCGTACTCTGGGTGCTGAGGAAGTGACACAGTATGAGCTAGTTAAGGAGACACTGTTGCGACGGTACGCTGTAACTCCGGACACGTATCGCCGACAGTTTCGGGGCATGAAAAAGAAGCCTAACGATACCCATATGGAATGGGCGCACCGAATGCGGAGAGCGGCAAATCACTGGCTGAGCGGAAGTAAAGCGGTGACTGGTGAGGAAGTTTTACAATTGTTTCTCTTAGAACATTTTTATAATGGCATGGAACAGCAAGGGAAGGAATGGCTGCGAGACAGGCGGCCTTCTACCTTAGAAGAAGCAGCCAAATTGGCCGATGAACATTATGACTCCCGTCTTCACGAACCCATGAACTACCGAGCTCCAGCACGGGTTAAACCCAGAGAGGTTTACCGTGCACCCCCTCGTGCTGAATTCCGAGCCCCGGTGCCCACAGGGCCCGTCCGACACTCAGGACCACACAATAACAGCTCTGAGCGTCCCAGACCGACTTGCCACCGATGCAAGCAACCAGGGCATTTCATGGCTAGCTGCCCCCTTAATACGCACCAGACACCCAGGAATTACAATTACCCCTCTGGGTCCTATCGTCCGGCCCGGGCCCTCTGTGTTAACCAAGGGGCCCCTATGGAGGGATATGTGGGGCCGCTTCACGAGGTGGACCCTGTATATGCTGCCTCAGATAACCGCCAGCACCATCGGCAGAAGGTATGGCTCGAGGGGCGATCTACAGAGGGATTGAGAGACACAGGGGCTACTATCACGCTGGTACAGAGTCATTTGGTGCCAGAGCACAAGCGATCCGGACAGACTGTGGCCGTTAGAGTGGCGGGGGGGGATGTGTACAAAATTCCAACAGCTCAAGTGCATCTTGATTGGGGAGCGGGAAAGGGGGCTGTGAACGTGGGCATAATGGATAATTTACCTGCCGAAGTACTACTGGGCAACGATTTGGGCCCCATGACTTCTGCCTATGCTCCAGTATGCAACAACGAGGCGGACCCAGTGACTACACGGGCCCAAGCCCGGATGGAGCGAGAGCTCTCACCAGTGCGGGAGACACAGGTAAGACCTACCCCGACCTTGCCTGACATGTTAGGCCCCATACCCTGGGACACCCCAGATGCTTTCGAGACAGAGTCTAAGACTGACCCGACTTTACAAAAGTACCGGGAACGAGCAGAGACCGGAGGGGGCGGGGCAGATAACGAAACATTCTTATGGGAAAAAGGGAAAATATACCGCTGGACAGAGAAAAGGGGACAGCGTAGGCGACAGCTGGTAGTGCCCCACAAATACCGTCAAGAAATCCTCAAGATAGGCCACGACATCCCCTTAGCAGGCCACCTAGCCGTAACCCGTACCCTACACCGCATTACTCACACGTTCTTTTGGCCAGGGGTGCACGCTGACGTTAGAACTTACTGTAACACCTGCGATGTGTGTCAACGAGTAGGAAGGCGAGGCGATCACCCTAAAGCCCATCTAGTAAATATGCCCATTGTAGAGGAACCCTTCAGCCGGGTTGCTATTGACCTAGTGGGACCACTGGCTACCCCTAGTCCCTCCGGTAAGCGCTACATTCTTACCGTAGTGGACTACGCTACCAGGTACCCAGAGGCTGTCGCCCTATCCAACATACAAGCGGATACGGTAGCGAATGCACTAGTACAGGTGTTCTCCCGGGTAGGATTTCCAAAAGAAATCCTATCCGACCGAGGCACCCAATTTACGGCTGAATTGACCCAACAACTCTGGCAGGTTTGCAAAATTAAGTCCCTCCTGAGCTCCCCATACCACCCCCAGACGAACGGGCTGTGTGAGAGGTTCAATGGGACCCTCAAGCAAATGCTCAAGACGTTCACTCAGGAATACCGAGACTGGGAACGCTTCCTGCCGCACCTCCTATTTGCTTATCGGGAGGTGCCCCAGGAAACGACAGGGTTCTCTCCCTTCGAGTTGCTCTACGGAAGAAAGGTACGGGGACCCCTAAACCTGATCCGGGAGCACTGGGAGGGAGAGATGGAGGCTGACGGTGTCCCCATTGTGCCATACGTGCTGGAACTCAGGGACCGAATGGAGCAATTAGCCAAATCCGTGCGGGCTAATCTCCAGTTGGCCCAGAGAAGACAGAAAGTATGGTACGATCGGGGGGCCCGAAAGAGAATCTTCACCATAGGACAAAAGGTGTTAGTACTTAAGCCGGTGAAGACAGACAAATTGCAGGCGTCCTGGCAGGGTCCCTACCAGATCGTAGAGAAAAGGGGAGACACCACTTATGTGATAGCTAGCTGCCATGACAACAATCTTAGAAAGACATTCCATGTAAACATGCTCAAGGAATATTTTGAGCGACCAGAGAACGTGACGGCCGTATGTTGTTCCCCTCAGGAAGACCCCGACAGTCTACCCATTCCAGACCTCTTAGAAAAGAGTCTCCCCACAGGTATAGTGGCTCAGGTTCAGATAGGAGACCGACTTAGCCCCACTGAAAGGGAGCAGCTCAGCCAACTCCTCCAGTCCAAACACCTCACCTTCTCCCCGAAGCCAGGGTACACTACTTTAACCACCCACCAGGTAGATACTCCGGGACAAGCTCCCTTGCGCCAGGCTCCGTACCGAATCCCCGAAGCAGTTAGGACAGGAATGAAGAAGGAGATCGATGAGATGCTCCAGCTCAGGGTAATTGAGCCCTCCGATAGTCCCTGGGCCTCCCCAGTTGTCTTGGTGCCCAAGAAAGATGGGACCACCCGGTTCTGCGTAGACTATCGGAGGCTCAATGAAAAAACCGTGACTGACGCTTACCCTATGCCCAGGGTAGACGAGCTACTCGATCGTATAGCCAGGGGAAATTACCTGACCACTATTGACCTCTGCAAAGGTTACTGGCAGATTCCCCTGGCCCCGGAGGCTATCCCCAAGTCGGCATTCGTCACCCCATTCGGCTTATATCAGTTTAGGGTAATGCCGTTTGGGATGAAGAATGCCCCAGCTACATTCCAGCGCTTGGTGGATAGGCTCCTGGATGGCTTCCAGAGTTTTGCTTGCGCCTACCTGGACGACATAGCGATCCACAGTGAGTCCTGGGAGGACCACTTAGCTCATGTAGGAATGGTTCTGGATCAGATCCGGGCTGCTGGCCTGACTCTGAAGCCAGAAAAATGCCACTTTGGGATGGCCGAGGTACAGTACCTGGGTCACCGGGTGGGGTGTGGAAAGCAGCGACCAGAGCCGGCCAAAATAGAAGCTGTTGCCAATTGGCCCACCCCCATCACTAAGACTCAGGTCCTAGCCTTCCTGGGCACGGCAGGGTACTATAGACGGTTCGTACCAGACTACAGCACACTTGCCAAACCCCTGACTGACTTGACCAAGAAGAACTTACCTCGACAGGTCCTGTGGTCTCCCCACTGTGAAACGGCTTTCCAGGCTCTCAAAAATGCTCTAATTAACGCTCCTGTCTTGGCGGCCCCAGCCCTTAACAAACGTTTTATCGTCCATACAGATGCGTTCGGGCTGGGAGCCGTCCTCAGCCAAGTAGGCGAAGATGGAGGGGAGCATCCAGTTGCCTACATCAGCCGGAAGCTCCTGCCCCGCGAAGTCAGCTATGCAGCGGTCGAAAAGGAGTGTTTGGCTTTGGTGTGGGCATTAAAGAAATTGACTCCCTATTTATATGGTCAGGAGTTCACCCTGGTCACCGACCATAACCCGTTGGTGTGGCTGAACCGGGTCTCTGGAGATAACGGCAGGCTATTACGTTGGAGCTTATCGTTGCAACCCTTCAATTTCACCATTACTTACAGACCTGGGAAACAGAATGGCAACGCCGACGGGTTGTCCAGACAAACCGACCTCAGCCCCGCATAACCAGCGGTCTGGACAGCCTTAGTCTGCCCCGAAAAGGGGTCAGACCGTGTCTGCCAGAGTGTTCCACAGAAAGGGAGCACTGTTACAGAAGCATTAGTTATTTTGTTGTGAAGAGCTTATTTCCCAGCAGCAATGCCTGAACCAGCCAAGCCAGCGCCTAAGAAGGGCTCCAAGAAAACCGTAACAAGTATCATTTCATAAAGAGTTAACTTTTTTTTCAGCTTTTAGAAACTATTGTCTAATCACCTCTGGAGCCAGACTGCTAATTGATAAGATGAACTTGTAAACTTGTTATCTTAAGTACTGTAATCCTATTGTGGCCTGTCAAAGGACATTGCTCTCTATCTAACTGTGTGATGGGGGATTTTGTGCTTTCCCCCCCCCCCCTGGGAGTGCCCTGTGTGCATGTAACCTTAATAAAAAGCAGGCTGGGCATCCCAGTCCTGAGTTCTTGTTTGACCCTCAATCGCAGCGTTGACTCGTTTTTGTGGGCAGAAGGGTATCCTAGCTGTACTGCAGCTAAGGGAGATTATTCTATATTTGCGAGACTCATATAGAATACTATGGAAAGCAGCTTCTCCCCTCTTTAGCAATAGGGATCCAGGCTACTAAGCGGTCCATCTCTCAGCGAGACTAAGGGTAACCGTAACAGGGTAATAAAGGGATTATCTATCTTTTTAAACAATAAAAATTCTGGAGTAGACTGTCCCTTTTAGGGAAAGATTTATCAATCTGAGAACAGACAGGATTCACATGTTGTGAACCTGAGTGCATTTGATCACATATTTTGGGGCACAACGGGGCAATTTTTATCCACCTACTTCAAGTTGGGAAGAGGGTTTATGAAGGAGTGGTTTAATTAGCTGCTTCATAAATATCAGTTGCAGGCTCAAATGAGCAAACCTGCAACCGATTAGAGAATTTGCCTCATGATAAACTTTGCCCTAAGTAGGATTTATTAAAAATAGAGAGGCTCCAGATAATGTCCATAGAATCAATGATCTGATTGATTATGCCTTATTTGAAAGGCTGCCTTCTTTGTTCCTATCGTTGGATGCAGTGAAGGTATTCAATCGATTTAGGGCTCATTTCCATTGAGCCGTTAAAAATGGAGCCGTAAGCTACCAAAGTTGCCGGCAGCTATTTTTAGTACCAGGTTTCCATTAAAATATTTAGCGCATTGCGTGCAGTCGCCATTTTCATGTAGGTGTAAGTTAGCGTTGTGTTAACGCTCCCACCAGATGCTGGATTTCTTGAAAATTAATTGGTTACTATGATAGCCCGACCTTACACTACACGTACACTCAATCACATATGCGGTGCCGCATACAAGTGCGGTGCGTATATTTTACCCGTCGCTTGCTGTTATGATAAAAGCAAACACCTAACACATGCGCAATATCTATCTCTCAACTGCTATCCCCCCACTGCAATATCTAATAAATGTATTAACCCCTAATCTGCCAACCCCCATATCGGAAAAGTATCTATTAAAGTTATTAACCCCTAAACTGCCATCCCCCCACATTGCAAAGTACCTATTTAAACTATTAACCTCTAATCCGCCATCCCCCCCACAACACAATCTACCTATGTAAACTATTAACCCCTAATCCGCCAATCCCCCCACAACGCAATCTATTTAAACTATTAACCCCTAAACCGCCATCCCCCCACAACGCAAAATACATATTTAAACTATTAACTCCTAAACCGCCATCCCCCCACAATGCAGTGGTCATTGGAGACCTGGTGTTATTTATAGATTAGCGGCTTCTGATACTTTGTATGGGACATGAAATTGAGGTATAACGGGCCTTTTGGAAGTTTATCGGCTTGTGAGTGCACGCAAACCTAATTACGGCTCAGTAGAGAAAAATAATTTGGAAACTTAGGGACCTACCAGAAAGTGATGTCTGTATATTCCCACCCAAATGTGTCTATGAAGGTAGCGGGGTATCAACCTAAGCCAATTTAGAATGGCACTTGGCAGGGGTGTCCGTGTATCAACCTAAGCCCATTTAGAATGGCACTTGGCAGGGGTGTCCGTGTTTGCATTATGTATTGAACCCTTAGCTACTTATAAAAGATTAAGGCCTAGATTACGAGTTTTGCGTTAGAGGCTGTGCGGTGCTAACGAGCATTTTTCCCTCACCGCTCACTTACCTGCAGCGCTGGTATTACGAGTTTTTACAAACCCGTTGTTAAAACACAAGGGGCGCGATCCGATATCGATCGCAGTTTGCGGCGCAAGCGAGGGAACCGGCGTCGCCCGCAGTTTCAGCTCGCAACTCGAGCCATCCCATATAGGTCGCCGTCAGATGCTAACGTGCCGTAAGTCTCACAAACCAGCGATGTCCAGAAATCTGCGTAAGTACAAATTTCTGGCGTCGCCAGTGACTTGCGCCACGTTAGAATCTGCCGGCGCCTATAAAACCTGACTAAAGTCTAAAACACCCGCACTGTCTAACACGCCTCCCTAACATAGCCCGCACTGTCTAACACGCCTCCCTAACATAGCCCGCACTGTCTAACACGCCTCCCTAACATAGCCCGCACTGTCTAACCCTCTATCCGCTATCCCCCCTCACTAGCCTAACAATAAAAAAGCTATTAACCCCTAAACCGCCGCTCCTTTACCCCGCCGCAACCTAATAAAGTTATTAACCCCTAAACCGCCGCTCCCGTACCCCGCCGCCAGCTATATTATATCTATAACCCCCTAAAGTGAGCCCTTAACACCGCCGCGTTACTATAGTAACTATATTAACTATATTAACCCTAATATAATTAGGGTTAATATAGTTAATATATATAATGTAATACCTATATTAACTATAATATACTTAGGGTTAATATAGATAATATAGCTGGCGGCGGGGTAGGTAGATTAAATTAGGGGTTAATCATTTTAATAGAGATGGCGGCGGTGTAAGGGGCTTAGATTAGGGGTTAATAATTTTTATATAGGTGGCGGCGGTGTAAGGGGTCAGATTAGGGGATAGATAAGGTAGATGGCGGCGGTTTTAGAGGCTCACAGTAGGGGGTTAGTTTATGTAGATGGCGGCGGGGTCCGGGAGCGGCGGTTTAGGGGGTAATAACTTTATTAGGGATTTCGGGGGGGGGGGGATCGCGGTTGACAGGTAGATAGACATTGCGCATGCGTTAGGTGTTAGGTTTATTTTAGCAGATCGCGGTTGACAGGGAGATAGACATTGCGCATGCGTTAGGTGTTAGGTTTATTTTAGCAGATCGCGGTTGACAGGGAGATAGACATTGCGCATGCGTTAGGTGTTAGGTTTATTTTCTAGTTAGTTTAGGGAGTTACGGGGCTCCAATAGTCAGCGTAAGGCTTCTTACGGCTGCTTTTTGTGGCGAGGTGAAAATGGAGTAAGTTTTCTCCATTTTCGCCACGTAAGTCCTTACGCTGCATATTGGATACCAAACTGCGCGGGTTTGGTATACCTGCCTATGGCCCAAAAAACTGCGGGCGACGGCAGAAATATACGCGCGTAACTTCTAGGTTACGCCGTATATGTGATACCAAATCCGCGCAAATATTGGCGTCGCCGGCTTTTGCGGGCGACGCTTTATATCGGATCGACCCCAAGAAGTGAGCGCTGAGCAAAATTTTGCTCATTACCGCACTCCAATACCAGCCCTGCTTAAGTCAGCGGTGAGCTGGTCGTACGTGCTCGTGCACGATTTCCCCATAGGAATCAACGGGAAGAGCCAGCTGAAAAAAAGTCTAACACCTGCAAAAAAGCAGCGTAAAACTCACTAACGCAGCCCCATTGATTCCTATGGGGAAATAAAAGTTATGTCTACACCTAACACCCTAACATGAACCCTGAGTCTAAACACCCCTAATCTTACACTTATTAAGCCCTAAAATGCCGCCCCCGAGATCGCCGACACCTACATTATATTTATGAACCCCTAATCTGCTGCCCCCAACATCGTCGACACCTACATGATATTTATTAACCCCTAATCTGCCGCCCCCAATGTCGCCACCACTATATTAAAGTTACTAACCCCTAAATCTAAGTCTAACCCTAACACCCCCCTAACTTAAATATAATTTAAATAAGTCTAAATAAAATTACTATCATTAACTAAATTATTCCTACTAATAGTTACATTGTATCTAACTTAGGGTTTATTTTTATTTTACAGGCAAGTTTGTATTTATTTTAACTAGGTAGAATAGTTATTAAATAGTTATTAACTATTGCATAACTACCTAGCTAAAATAAATACAATTTACCTATAAAATAAAACCTACAATAACAATACAATACAATACAATAAGACCTAACACTACACTATAATTAAATAAATTAACTAAATTAAATACAATTATCTAAATTAAATTAGCTAAAGTACCAAAACCACCCCACTAAATTACAGAAAATAATAAACAAAATAAAGATATTTAAACTAATTACACCTAAATCTAATAGCCCTATTAAAATAAAAAAGCCCCCCCAAAATAAAAAAAAACCTAGCCTAAACTAAACTTCCAATAGCCCTTAAAAGGGCCTTTTGCGGGGCATTGCCCCAAAGTAATCAGCTCTTTTACCTGAAAATAAATACAACCAACCCCCCCAAAAGTAAAACCCACCACTCACACAACCAATCCCCAAAATAAAATACTATCTAAAAAAAACTAAGCTCCCCATTGCCCCGAAAAGGGCATTTGGATGGGCATTGCCCTTAAAAGGGCAGTTAGCTCTATTGCAGCCCAAAGTCCCTAACCTAAAAATAAAACCCACCCAATACACCCTTAAAAAAACAACAACACTAACCCCCTGAAGATCGACTTACCGGGAGAAGTCTTCTTCCAAGCCGGGCCGAAGTCCTCAACGAAGTCAGGAGAAGACTTCATCCAAGCTGGGCAAAGTGGTCCTCCAGACGGGCAGAAGTCTTCCTCCAGACGGCATCTTCTGTCTTCATCCATCCGGGCGGAGTGGGTCCATCTTCAAGACATCCGGCGCGGAGCATCCTCTTCAATCAACGTCTTCTTACTAAATGACGGTTCCTTAAAGTGATGTCATCCAAGATGGCGTCCCTTAGATTCCGATTGGCTGATAGAATTCTATCAGCCAATGGGAATTAAGGTAGAAAAAATCCTATTGGCTGATCCAATCAGTCAATAGGATTGAGCTCGCCTTCTATTGGCTGTTATTGGGGTTTTGTGTTAGGATTTGTTAAGGGTGTATTGGGTGGGTTTTATTTTTAGGTTAGGGACTTTGGGCTGCAATAGAGCTAACTGCCCTTTTAAGGGCAATGCCTATCCAAATGCCCTTTTCAGGGCAATGGGGAGCTTAGGTTTTTTTTAGATAGTATTTTATTTGGGGGGTTGGTTGTGTGGGTGGTGGGTTTTACTGTTGAGGGGGTTGTTTGTATTTTTTTTTTCAGGTAAAAGAGCTGATTACTTTGGGGCAATGCCCCGCAAAAGGCCCTTTTAAGGGCTATTGGTAGTTTAGTTTAGGCTAGGGTTTTTTTTATTTTGGGGGGGCTTTTTTTATTTTAATAGGGCTATTAGATTAGGTGTAATTAGTTTAAATATCTGTAATTTGTTTATTATTTTCTGTAATTTAGTGTTTGTTTTTTTTGGTACTTTAGCTAATTTAATTTAGGTAATTGTATTTAATTTAGTTAATTTATTTAATTATAGTGTAGTGTTAGGTGTTATTGTAACTTAGGTTAGGTTTTATTTTACAGGTAAATTTGTATTTATTTTAGCTAGGTAGTTATTAAATAGTAACTATTTAATAACTATTCTGCCTAGTTAAAATAAATACAAACTTGCCTGTAAAATAAAAATAAACCCTATGATAGCTACAATGTAACTATTAGTTATATTGTAGCTAGCTTAGGGTTTATTTTATGGGTAAGTATTTAGTTTTAAATAGGAATAATTTAGTTAATGATAGTAATTTTATTTAGATTTATTGTAATTATATTTAAGTTATGGGGTGTTAGGGTTAGACTTAGGTTTAGGGGTTAATAACTTTAATATAGTGGGGGCGGCAGATTAGGAGTTAATAAATGTAGGTAGGTTGCGGCGGCATTGGGGCGGCAGATTACGGGTTAATACATATAATGTAGGTGGCGGTGGTGCCTGGAGCAGCAGATTAGGGGTTAAAATTTTTATTTTAGTGTTTGCGATGCGGGAGGGCCTCGGTTTAGGGGTTAATAGGTAGTTTATGGTTGTTAGTGTATTTTTAGCACTTTAGTTATGAGTTTTATGTTACAGCGTTGTACCATAAAACTCTTAACTACTGACTTTTAAATGCGTTAGGACTCTTGACGGGGTAGGGTGTACCGCTCACTTTTTGGCCTCCAAGGACAGACTCGTAATATCAGCGCTATGGAAGTCCCATAGAAAAAAGACTTTACAAAGTTTACGTAAGTCGTTTTGCGGTAAGGCCAAAGAAGTGTGCGGTGCCCCTAAACCTTCAAGACTCATAATACCAGCGGACGTTAAAAAGCAGCGTTAGGACCTCTTAACGCTGCTTTTTTACCCTAACGCATAACTCGTAATCTAGGCGTAAATTAGCATATATTTGGAATTACTGTTCATGTTCAGCTTTCTAGCAGAAGCCTGAAGGTTTTGTGACAATATTGTCTGGTATTTGGAACTGTTCATTATTCCCTCTACCTTGACTAAGGCCCCAGTTCCAGCTGAAGAAAAACAGCCCCAAAGCATGATGCTGACACCACCATGCTTCGCTGTGGGTATGGTGTTCTTTTGGTGATATGCAGTGTTGTTTTTGCGCCAAACATATCTTTTGGAATTATGGCCAAAAAGTTCAACTTTGGTTTCATCAGACCATAACACCTTTTGCAACATGCTTTTGGGAAACTTCAGATGTGTTTTTGCAAAATTTAGCCGGACTTGGATTTTTTTTTTGTAAGAAAAGGCTTCCGTCTTGCCACTCTACCCCATAGCCCAGACATATGAAGAATACGGGCGATTGTTGTCACATGTACCACACAGCCAGTACTTGCCAGATATTCCTGCAGCTCCTTTAATGTTGCTGTAGGCCTCTTGGCAGCCTCCCAGACCAGTTTTCTTCTCATCTTTTCATTAATTTTGTAGTGACATCCAGTTCTTGGTAATGTCACTGTTGCACCATATTTTCTCCACTTGATGATGATTGTCTTCACTGTGTTCCATGGTATATCTAATGCCTTGGAAATCCTTCTCCTGACTGATACCTTTTAACAATGAGATCCCTCTGATGCTTTAGAAGCTCTCTGCAGACCATGGCTTTTGCTGTAGGATGCGACTAACAAAATGTCAGGAAAGACCTACTAGAGCAGCTGAACTTTATTTGGGGTTAATCAGAGGCACTTTAAATGATGACAGATGTGTACTGACTCCTATTTAACATGATTTTGAATGTGATTGCTTAATTCTGAACACAGCTGCATCCCCAGTTATAAAAGGGTGTTCACACTTTTTAGGACCGCTGCTTCTTAACTTCCGCTTCAGCCGGAACTGAAGCGTAGTGGGTCGGAGGCAGCATCCGCTGCTTCTTAAATAGACCCCTTTGACTGAACTTCAAATGAGTAGTAGATTTTTTTTCTGACAAATTTAAAAGATATTTCCACTCCAACTGCATCATGTGACAGCCATCAGCCAATCACAAATGCATATACGTAAATTCTGTGAATTCTGGCACATGCTCAGTAGGAGCTGGTGATTCAAAAAGTATAAATATAAAAAGGCTGTGCACATTTTGTTAATGGAAGTAAATTGGAAAGTTGTTTAAAATTGCATGTTCTACCTAAATAATAAAAGTTTAATTTTGACTTGAGTGTCCCTTTAAATATAGAAAGCATTGTGTTAGTGTATTAAGAACGTTTTCACATTTGATTGATATGTTATTTTATTGCAAGACAACACAAAGTTTTCTTCTGTCCTACAGCACATTGTTTAGTACAGAAATGCCTGTTCACCACATCTGGGTTAATACTCCCTACACATCTGTATTACTTGTTATCACTAAACCGATTACAATATAAATGCAAATGTACTGGATTAAAAGGTTGGATGCAACTCTTTGCTGCCGTAGCAAAATGATCCATCTAACTTCACATATGGTGCATTACCGTACTGCTCAAATATTGCAAATTCATCTGCATTAGCTAAATCCTTATAATCCCTGTGCCAAACCTATTTTAAGATTTTGCAATGCTTCTTGCTTCTAAAGCTATATGCTAAATGTATGTGTGTGTGTGTATGTATGTGTGTGTGTGTGTTTATGTGTGTGTATGTGAGTGTATGTGTGAGTGTGTGTGTGTTTGTGTGTATGTGAGTGTATGTGTGTGTTTTTATGTGTGTATCTGTATGTGTGTGTGAGTGAATGTGTGTGCTGTGTATGTGTGTGTGTGTATCTGTATGTGTGTGTATGTGAGTGAATGTGTGTGTGTGTGTGTGTATGTGTGTGCTAAATAGCATTAATACTTATAAAACAATTTTTTTTATCCCTGAGCCAAACCTATTTTTAGACTTTGCAATGCTTCTTGCATCTAAAGTTATATGCTAAATGTATGTGTGTGTGTATGTGTGTGCCAAATAGCACTACTATTAAATATTTAGGGATAGATTACAAATGGAGCACTAATTTATTGTGCACCCACTAAAAGGCAAATTTGCCTGTTTGCTGTTGCGCAATAAATAACCAGCCATTACAAGTGGCTGTTTATTGCTACCGCAAGCTCGCGGTAGCAATTAGCGCTCAGAAAATTAACCAGAGATCAGATCTCTGGTTAATTTTCTAAAAGTGCCCCAAATGCCCCCAAAATAGGTCTTTTATTTTACTCAGTGGAGCGCAAATATCGCTTTCGCAAAAGTGAAATTTTGGACTCCACTTGTAATCTGGCCCTTAATAAATAACATAGCTATTTTTATTTGTTTGTTATTTTTACACCATATGATACAACCTTATGATACTACAGTTTAGTATACACTTCCTTATATTTTCCACTGGAACAAATGAGAAATGCAAAGCAAGTATATTTTTGCTGACATATGCTGTTTATCTATAAATAAACGCCAATTTCAGTGATTTTTGTGCATGGCATAGTACATTTGTTGTTTTGCTTCTAAAAACCCTGCTGTTTCAAATGTTTGTGAGAATGGCTTAACAGGAACACACAATCTAGAAAGAAAAATAAATTCCTTTTTAATTTAAATGTTAAAATATTAATTTCACTCAATAGCATATTTGTTTCAAAGATAATTAAAATATTTTAATATTTATTTACAGAAAGTCAAATAGATGCTTTATTTTCAACATTCTAAAATGACAAAATAGTATGTTTTAGTCGACTAATTGTTATTTTATGTAACAAAATATATCTACACCAGTGATAAAATGTACCAGAAATTCTCCAGAGTTTATTCTTAGATACAAAAGGATAGAATGCGCCTCATGGTACAAATCAGTAAATTACACAAGCAGGAATAAAGGCGCTGGCAACAAAGATAACAGGAAAATACAAATTATATGTCCACATCAATAATAAAGGCATCTTCACTGCCAACACCCTCTGGATCCCTGAACTCCTGTGTATTCTGGACGAGGATCGCCCTTGCTGTTGCTGTGTTGTTAGTCTGCCGGACGACTCTTAGGACCCAGCCTGCCTGTTGAGCACTCTGAGTGCCATATATCACATGAGAAGGATTGATCTGCCTGTATTCCTGCTTGTGTGATTTACTGATCTGTAACATGAGGCACATTCTATCCTTTTGTATCTTAGAATCCTGCTTGTCTGGCGTGACATTCTAGAAGAGCTGCCTGACGTTCTGGAATCATCTTGTCTGTAGGAGATTGTTCTTCCACTGCCACTGACTTGGGAGATACTTTGGTATCACACTGGACGGTGTCCTAATAGCACCATCACGTGCACTATCTATTTTATCTCCATCACTTGCATGTCCTTCACTGTAATAACATATGCATCATATGTGTCCTTTGTAGACTACTATATATACTATTGACTATACGCTATTGAATACTGGTTAGCGATAGGTCACATCTATAAGGATATCATAAGGTACATATTTTAAAATCGAATTATTTCAATTGTCTATTGTTTAGGGACTCGAGCTGTGTATAGCGCCGTTTTTTTCCTAAATATCACCTCAATTGTTTATAGCTCGTGAATATGAACTGTGTATAGCGCCATCTCATATACTTTGTATCACTATCTCTCTGACAAGTCTGAGGAACTTGCCGTAATCTTTTTGAGACTGGCTGCATAGTGCTTTCTGTATGGGTATATATTATAAATAATAGAATCTATATACCACAGAACAGGACTACTGTAAGTGTGAGCGCTTTTGGGGCTTGTCAGGTGACATTCTTTGCCATCAGACATTCTAGTTTTTTGTTCTTATATATATATATATATATATATATATATATATATATATATATATATATATATATATATATTATATCATGGCAGTCTATAGTCTCTATAATTAAATATTAATAAAATATGCAAAAGCCTGAGCCCAACCATTTAAATTGAGGGCAACACTTTACTAGTTCTCTTTATATAGCGCTTCAACAAAGTGTATAAAACTAGAAACTAAATCATATGTAAGCCACTGAAAGGAGAACTACTATGACTGTATCACAGTTCAGTCTATAATATTCAGTCACTTAAAAATAATAGCTTTTAATGGCTAGTCACTAAGACCAGTCGTCAAAAAGCTTCTCATCCAGAACATGAGTGACTTGCCTTTGAAAGCAGTGAGCAGCATAATCATTATTATTTCCAGTGGGTTAGGCAGTTCAGCTCCTGATATGCTCTACCATCCAACAACAGTTTAGTAAAGAAAAGGCAGATAGGTGGCTTTGGGGGGGGGGGTATAAATAAACAAGTAACAATGGTGGAGAGTTAACTTATAAAGCAGTCTGTTTCATTGTTGTAATAAAAAAAACACTAAACAGTGGGTTATACTTAGTAGAAATAATTGCAATATGTGTGATTCATCATTTTAAAATGATTTATTTATTTTATTTTTTTAACTTTATTTGTGCAGTGTCCATTACTTCCTGTTACTGGCTGGGGACTCTACAGAAAGGCTTTTCTAGTCTGACGTCATAAATCTTCTACAGTAACTTGAGCTGGCTTACTATTCAGTGAATGCTCAGAAGAATCAGAGCGCAAGTTCAAAACATGTCAGCTCTTCCATTTACCTGAGGGCAGTATCTACACTGAGAATTTCTAAGTGCTCATTTTGCACGAAAATAAGTAGGTTGTTTGCTGTTTTTAACATAATCTGTTTCTTTTTTATGCTTACTTTGATTTAACATATTTGCTTTTACTAAAGGAGCACCGTTTCATATCCCTTTAACGAAGATACACATTTTATATACATGCACAGTGAATAGATTTTTGATGTTTACCTTCCTTTTAAAGTAACATTAATGAGGATTTTTTTGGGCAAAAAATTATGATAAACATTAATAAAACATTAAAAATCAGGATTATAGACTGAAAATGTAGTGCAGGTGCTTCACATTAGCAAAGCAATAATCACGAATTGAATCACGAATCACTGTTATTATTATAAATTATTTAACAAAGCTAACTACATCTAAATCTTCATTAGGTCCACATGGGAATAAAATATTTAGTGTAAGAACTCAGTGAACTTCTCTGTTACAGTGATGTGTTTTTCTCTTTCAGTTAAATGCCCACAGTAAATATGGCAATCCAGAGTCTTGTCAATCACACGCGTTATTATTGGTAAGTCAGGGCTGTACAAATACCAGGCACCACCTAGAAGACAGCACCAGGGTCAGCTCAAGAAATGCTACTGAAATGCCCCACAGCTGTTTAATAGAGTCTAAACCCAACAGTTCAACAGACTGAAATTCCACACAAAATCATGCTAATGCCCAGCTGATGGCCCCCACGTGAGAGTAATTTTTATTTATTTAAGACAAAATACAAAAAACTATTAGCTCTCCCTATGTGAAACCTCTCTCCTTTAGGTCCTGTGGTCGCATGTTCTGATTTTAAAGCTGGCTAGGCATAGCACTTCCCCTGGCCTTTTTGGCTGGGAAGACGTATGTCCCTTCTGACGGTTGAGTCAAGTCACTGCAGGAGCCAGATTCAGCACACTATTGAACCAGTAAATTATACAGAATTTATTTATCCTAGTAATTTGCAGCACTAATTAAATTAATACATTTTGAGATAGTATCACACCAAGATAAATGATTTAACGGTTTGCATCCCAGTAAAACACAGACAGCATTCATTTAACCCCTTTGTCCCAGTAAAACACAGGGTACTAATTTTACTCTGGTTAAGCCAGTAACATTCAGATAATTAATTTAATCCCATTTGAGCACTGATTAAACTCCTTTTTGAACCAGTAACATACAAATAGCAATGCTTTACCCACAAAACATTCATTAAAGCACTTTTTAACCAATAAATTATACATGATTTATAAAGTAAACCACAGGAATACACAGCTTTTTTTTAAATAAATACTAAAGAAAACAATAAAAGTTTAGAGAGTTTCACATTCCTTTACTTTCGGCTAGATTACGAGTTTTGCGTTAAGGTGAAAAAGCAGCGTTATCAGGTCCTAACGCTGTTTTTTACTGCCCGGTGATATTACGAGTCTTGCAGGTTTAGGGCTACCGCACACTTTTTTGGCCTTAACGCAAATCAACTTACGTAAATTTCGTAAAGGCTTTTTTCAATGGGACTTCCATAGCGCCGGTATTACGAGTTTGTCCTGGGAGGCCAAAAAGTGAGCAGTACACCCTCTACGGCCAAGATTCCTAACGCATTTTAAAGTCAGTATTTATGAGTTTTACACTACAAAGATGTAGCATAAAACTCATAACTAAAGTGCTAAAAAGTACACTAACACCCATAAACTACCTATTACCCCAAAACCGAGACCCTCCCGCATCGCAAACACTAAAATTAAATTATTAACCCCTAATCTGCCGCTCTGGACATCGCCACAACTATAATAAAAATATTAACCCCTAAACCGCCACACTCCCGCCTCGCAAACACTAGTTAAATATTATTAACCCCTAATCTGCCGCCCCTAACATCGCCGCCACCTACATTATACTTATTAACCCCTAATCTGCCGCTCCGGAAATCGCTGCCACCTTTATTATACCTCTTAACCCCTAATCTGCTGCACCCAACATCGCCACCTACATTATACTTATTAACCCCTAATCTGCCGTCCCCAACGTCGCCGCCACTATTCTAAATTTATTAACCCTTTAAACCTAAGTCTAACCCTAACACCCCCTAATTTAAATATAATTTAAATAAATCTAAATAAAATTACTATCATTACCTAAATTATTCCTATTTAAAACTAAATACTTACCTATAAAATAAACCCTAAGCTAGCTACAATATAACTAATAGTTACATTTTATCTAGCTTAGGGTTTATTTTTATTTTACAGGCAAGTTTGTATTTATTTTAACTAGGTAGAATAGTTACTAAATAGTTATTAACTATTTACTAACTACCTAGCTAAAATAAATACAAATTTACCTGTAAAATAAAACCTAACCTAAGCTACACTAACACCTAACACTACACTACAATTAAATAACTTACCTAAATTAAATACAATTAAATAAATTAAATACAATTAGCTAAATTACAAAAACAAACACTAAATTACAGAAAATAAAAAACAAATTATAAGATATTTAAACTAATTACACCTAATCTAAGAGCCCTATCAAAAAAACTCTAACCTAAACTATCAATAGCCCTTAAAAGGGCCTTTTGCGGGGCATTGCCCCAAAGAAATCACTTCTTTAACCTGAAAAACAAATACAAACAACCCCCCCAACAGTAAAACTGACCACCCACACAACCAACCCCCCAAATAAAACCCTAACTAAAAAAAACCTAAGCTCCCCATTGCCCTGAAAAGGGCATTTGGATGGGCATTGCCCTTAAAAGGGCATTTAGCTCTAGTGCGGCCCAAAGCCCTAACCTAAAAATAAAACCCACCCAATACACCCTTAAAAAATCCTAACACTAACCCCCAAAGATCCACTTACCGGGAGAAGTCTTCATCCAAGCGGCAAGATGTCCTCAACGAAGCCGGCAGAAGTGGTCCTCCAGACGGGCAGAAATGGTCCTCCAGAAGGCATCTTCTATCTTCATCCTTCCGACGCGGAGCGGCTCCATCTTCAAGACATCTGGCGCGGAGCATCCTCTTCAATTGACGTCTTCTTGCTGAATGTAGGTACCTTTAAATGACGTCATCCAAGATGGTGTCTCTTAAATTCCGATTGGCTGATAGAATTCTATCAGCCAATCGGAATTAAGGTTGAAAAAATCCTATTGGCTGATCCAATCAGCCAATAGGATTGAGCTTGCATTCTATTGGCTGATTGGAACAGCCAATAGAATGCAAGTTCAATCCTATTGGCTGATTTGACCAGCCAATAAGATTGAAGTTCAATCCTATTGGCTCATTGCATCAGCCAATAGGATTTTTTCAACCTTAATTCCGATTGGCTGATAGATTCCTATTGGCTGATAGAATTCTATCAGCCAATCGGAATTAAGGTTGAAAAAATCCTATTGGCTGATGCAATGAGCCAATAGGATTGAACTTCAATCTTATTGGCTGGTCATATCAGCCAATAGGATTGAACTTGCATTCTATTGGCTGTTCCAATCAGCCAATAGAATGCGAGCTCAATCCTATTGGCTGATTGGATCAGCCAATAGAATGCAAGTTCAATCCTATTGGCTGATTTGACCAGCCAATAAGATTGAAGTTCAATCCTATTGGCTCATTGCATCAGCCAATAGGATTTTTTCAACCTTAATTCCGATTGGCTGATAGAATTCTATCAGCCAATAGGAATCTAAGGGACGCCATCATGGATGACGTCATTTAAAGGTACCTTCATTCAGCAAGAAGACGTTGATTGAAGAGGATGCTACGCGCCAGATGTCTTGAAGATGGAGCCACGTCGGAAGGATGAAGATAGAAGATGCCGTCTGGGTGAAGACTTCTGCCCGTCTGGAGGACCACTTCTGCCGGCTTCGTTGAGGACATCTTGGCGCTTGGATGAAGACTTCTCCCGGTAAGTGGATCTTCGGGGGTTAGTGTTAGGATTTTTTAAGGGTGTATTGGGTGGGTTTTATTTTTAGGTTAGGGCTTTGGGCAGCAATAGAGCTAAATGCCCTTTTAAGGTCAATGCCCATCCAAATGCCCTTTTCAGGGCAATGGGGAGCTTAGGTTTTTATAGTTAGGGTTTTATTTGGGGGGTTGGTTGTGTGGGTGGTGGGTTTTACTGTTGGGGGGTTGTTTGTATTTCTTTATCAGGTAAAAGAGCTGATTTCTTTGGGGCAATGCCCCGAAAAAGGCCCTTTTAAGGGCTATTGATAGTTTAGTTTAGGATAGTGTTTTTTTATTTTGGGGGGCTTTTTTATTTTGATAGGGCTCTTAGATTAGGTGTAATTTGTTTAAATATCTTGTAATTTGTTTTTTTATTTTCTGTAATTTAGTGTTTGTTTGTTTTTGTAATTTAGCTAATTGTATTTAATTTATTTAATTGTATTTAATTTATTTAATTGTATTTAATTTAGGTAAGTTATTTAATTGTAGTGTAGTCTTAGGTTTTAGTGTAACTTAGGTTAGGTTTTATTTTACAGGTAAATTTGTATTTATTTTAGCTAGGTAATTAGTAAATAATTAATAACTATTTAGTAACTATTCTACCTAGTTAAAATAAATACAAACTTGCCTGTAAAATAAAAATAAACCCTAAGCTAGCTACAATGTAACTATTAGTTATATTGTAGCTAACTTAGGGTTTATTTTATAGGTAAATATTTAGGTTTAAATAGGAATAATTTAGGTAATGATAGGAATTCCATTTAGATTTATTTGAATTATATTTAAGTTAGGCGGTGTTAAGGTTAGGGTTAGACTTAGGTTTAGGGGTTAATAAATTTAGAATAGTGGCGGCGACATTGGGGACGGCAAATTAGGGGTTAATAAATGTAGGTAGGTGGCGGCGATGTTAGGGGCGGCAGATTAGGGGTTAATAAATATAATGTAGGTGTCGGCGATGTTGGGGCAGCAGATTAGGGGTTAATAAGTATAATGTAGGTGGCGGCGATGTCGGAACAGCAGATTAGGGGTTAATAAGTATAATGTAGGTGTCGGCGATGTCAGGGGCGGCAGATTAGGGGTTAATAAGTGTAAGATTAGGGGTGTTTAGACTCAGGGTTCCTGTTAGGGTGTTAGGTGTAAACATAAAATTTGTTTCCCCATAGGAATCAATGGGGCTGCGTTACTGAGTTTTACGTTGCTTTTTGGAAGGTGTTAGACTTTTTCTCAGCCGGCTCTCCCCATTGATGTCTATGGGGAAATCGTGTACGAGCACGTATAATCAGCTCACCGCTCACTTAAGCAGCGCTGGTATTGGAGTGCAATGTGGAGCTCAATTTTGCTCTAAGCTCACTTCTTGCCTGTTAACGCCGGGTTGATATAAAACCCGTAATACCAGCACTGCAGGTGAGCAGTGAGAATAAACTGCAAGTTAGCACCGCACCCCTGTTACCGCAATACTTGTAATCTAGCCGTTTATTAGGCCGATTTGGCTTTAATGGATACAGATATCTTCATTCATTGGGATCTTTTGTAGTTACTGTTAGTAATGGGGATAATTATCCATATTGTGTCAAACTCATTAATCTTTAGTCTCGTACCTGTTTTTTTTTATAAATATGTGATAAGTATTTTAATTTGTGGTACTGGAGGGGAGAAGTACTTTGTGTGTTTGTTACTTATGTTTTATTTGTGTGTGTAAGTATTTTATAATTATATAACAAAATAATATTTTGTATGTCAGCAGACCATTTTCCCTGTTAACTTGTCTCCAATACTCCCGTTTGGCATTAGTGTGCCAGGAATATGCTTCTTTTTCTCTCTTTTTGTTAAATCCTTTTTGAGCCAGCACCACACAAAGATCAGTAATTTAACTGCTTGTATGCCATTAAAACACAGACGGCATTGATTTAACCCCTTTGTGCTAGAAAAATACAGGATATTAATTTAACTCTGTTCAAGCCAGTAACATTGAAAAAAAATATAATACCTATTGAGCACTGATTAAACTCCTATTGATCAATGATTGATCTTACTCCTATCAACACCTATTGAGCGCTGTGGAATCTGTTGGCACTCTACAAATAACCGATAATAATAATAATAATAACTCCTTTTAAGCCAGTAACGCACAAATAGCATTGATTTAACCCTATTTAAGTCAGTACCACACATCAAGCATTGATTTAAACACTTCTGAGATTGTAATACACACAGCACCCTTATATATAGTTATATGTAGAATACTGATTTATCTCCTTTTTGGGTCAGTAACACACAGAGCAGTAACTGAACCTTTTTTTGAGACAATTAACAGAGAAAGGCATGCACGGCAAAAATTATCTCATTCTGTTCCAGTGACCACCAACACACAGATCATAAATTTAATGATTTTTGTGCCAGTAACACTTGTGGAGCATTAATACACAGATCACCAATTCCATCTCTTTTGACCCAGTAATATTTAAAAAAAAACTGATTTAGCCCATTTAAAAGGTATGAACATCGGGAATAGTAATTAAACCCCTTGAGATACAAAAAAATGATCTAACATCCACTATGCTAGTAAGCACATAAAATATATAATTCTAACCCAGTTTCAGCCAGTAGGTAGTATCCCCTACAGAGCAGTGATTTAACTCACTTTGAGCCAGTAACACACACAGCACAAATGTATCCTCTTTTGTACTATTAACACAATTCACAATTTCACAAATTCTAATTCAATATTGCCCATGCAAAATTTTGTGGCAGTAAAACACACAGCATGTATTCCTTTTGTATCAATACACAACCTAATGATTTAACCCAATTTTAGACACTAACCCACTGCATTAATTTAATCCTTTTGAGCCATTAGCAAATAAAGCAGTGATTCTGCCCCTTCTGGTGCCAGTAGCACATAAAAACAGTGATTTAACCCCTTGTGAACCAGTGATTTCCACAGAACATTAACTTAATCCCCTTTGCCAGTAACACACACAAATACTGAGCATTAATGTAAACCTTTAAATCTAGAATCTCACAAACTAATGTACACAGAACATTCTGAGCTATTGAGCAATTAAATTGCTTTTAAAAAGAAACACAGAGTACTTATTCAACTAATTTGAACTCATAAACACACAAAAGCCAGTGATTTAAAACAGTTTAAATAAGTAACACACATTGACTTGAAGGGACACTCAAGTCAAAATTAAACTTCCATGATTCAGACAGAGTATGCAATTTTAAACACCTTTCCAATTTACTTCCATTAACAAAATGTGCACAGTCTTTTTATATTTACACTTTTTAAATCACCAGCTCCTACTGATGCATGTGCAAAAAGTCACAGAATATACATATATGTAGTTGTGATTGGCTGATGGCTGTCATATGATATTATTTATTATTATTATTATTATTATCATCAGGTATTTGTAGAGCGCCAATAGATTCTGCAGTGCTATGAACATGTGGTATACAAAATAACATTTACAGGGATCAAATGGGTAGAGGGCCATGCCGAGAGTTACACGGTCCATGCCGAGAGTTGCACGGTTGTAGTCGGCTCTTATGAAGGTGAACTACAAACAGCTGGGCTCATAGGCTTACATTCTATGGGGTTTAAGGGGATAGCAGTGGAGATAGGAAGGTTAGTCTAGGTTGTATGCATTCCTGAATAGTAGAGTCTTCAGGGAGCACTTGAAGCTTTCAAAACTAGGGGAGAGTCTTGTGGAGAGAGGCAGAGAGTTCCATAAGATGGGAGCCAGTCTGGAAAAGTCTTGTAAACGGGAATGTGAGGAGGTAACAAGAGAGGAGGAGAGTAAGAGATCATGAGCGGAGCGAAGGGGACTGGAGGGAGAGTATCTGGAGAAAAGGTCTGAGATGTAGGGGGGAGCAGTGCAGTTGAGGGCTTTGTGTGTTAGAGTGAGAATTATGTGTTTAATCCTAGAGGCAAGAGGAAGCCAGTGAAGGGATTGGCAGAGAGGTGCAGCAGATGAAGAGCGATGTGTAAGGAAGATGAGCCTGGCAGAGGCATTCATTATGGATTGTAAAGGAGCTAGGCAGCAGCTAGGGAGACCCGAGAGGATAGAGTTGCAGCAGTCGAGGCGGGAAAGGATGAGATAGTGGATTTAAATCTTAGTTGTGTCTTGTGTAAGGAAATGTCTAATTTTAGAGGTTTTTTTAAGGTGGAAGCAGCAGGCTTTAGCCAAGGACTGAATGTGAAGAGTGAAAGAGAGATCTGAGTCAAGTGTGACCCCAAGACATCGGGCATATGGGGTTTGGGTAACTGTTATCAACAGTTATAGAGAAATTGGGGGTGGAGATTTTGGAAGAAGGGGGGGAAATAAGGAGCTCAGTTTTTGAGATATTTAGCTTGAGGTAGTGAGAGGACATCCAAGATGAAATATGAGAGAGACAGTTAGTGACACGGGTTAGCAAGGAAGGAGTTAGTTCTGGTGCAGAGAGGTAGATTTGGGTGTCGTCGGCATACAAATGATAATGAAACCCATGGGACTTTATTAAGGAACCTAATGACGACGTGTAGATTGAGAAGAGAAGGGGACTGAGGACAGAGCCTTTCGGTACCCCAACAGAAAGAGGTAACAGGGCAGATGATGCCCCAGAGAAGGCTACACTAAAGGTACGATTAGACAGAAATGAAGAGAACCACGAGAGAGCTGTGCCGCAGATGCCAAAGGATTGGAGGGTTTGGAGCAAAAGAGGGTGGTCTACAGTATCAAGGGCTGCAGACAGATCAAGCAGGATAAGCAGAGAGAAGTGGCCTTTGGATTTTCCTGTAAGTAGTTTGTTGGTAACCTTAACAATTGCTGTCTCTGTGGAGTAAAGGGGCAAAATCCAGATTCCAGTGTGTCAAGGAGGGAGTTTAATGTAAGGAAATGGGATAGATGTGCATATACTAGCTTTTCAAGAAGCTTTGAGGCAAGAGGGAGTAGGGAAATAGGGTGGTAGTTGGATGGGGAGGTTAGATCTAGAGAAGGTTTTTTTTGAGGATAGGTGTGACCAGTGCATGTTTAAGAGATGAGGGGAATATACCAGTGCTGAGGGAGAGTTTGAAGATGTGTGTGAGTATAGGGATAAGGGTAGAAGAGAGGGAGGGGAGTAGCTGTGAGGGTCTGGGGTCGAGGGGACAGGTAGTGAGGTAAGAGGACAGTATAAGGGCAGAAACATTTTCCTTTGTAACAGGGGCAAAAGAGCTAAATTTATGGCTATGTGTGTTTTGGATTTTTGTGAGCTTTTGGAAGGGGTGGGAGACTGGTAGTATGTTGAGAGTGGATTTCATTTCTGATGGAGTTGATTTTGTTGTTGAAGTAGCTGGCAAAATCTTGAGCTGATAGAGAAGTTGTAGTGGGAGGGGGGGGGGGGGGCGGAGAAGAGTATTGAATGTGGAGAACATAATAAATAGTATAATAGTAAGTAAAAGTGAATAGTAAGAGTTCAAGATGAACTTATAGTGAAGAAAGTCAGCTTAACTCCGAGATTTCCTCCAGTGTCACTCAGTAGTACGGGAACATCTGCATAGGTACCATGTCAGAGGAGTATGCCAGGGCTGAGGATGAGTGTATGATTTCCGAGCTATGGTAGGTGGTGCCAGATTGTCAAGGACCGATGTAAGGGTGGAGTTATAATAGCAGATAGATTCATCAAGGCAGGAAAAGGAGGGAATGGAAGAGAGGAGAGGTTCGAGAGAGCTAGTGAGCTGTTGCTAACTAATGACTTGATTCTTCTGTGAAGTTTGGTGTGAGGGGTAGAAGGAGGGAGAGTTGTAAGGAAGGAAGTGATGTTACAAGTGAGGAGGTGATGGTCAGAAAGAGGAAAAGGGGGGTTTGTGACACATCGATGGCTGAAAATCAGATCAAGGGAGTGACTATCTTTGTGAGTGGAAGAGTTAGTCCATTGTGACAGGCTGAAAGAGGAAGTGAGTTGCAGAAGTTGTTTGCAGAGGGGGCAGTGGGATTATCAGCAGGGAGGTCGCCAAGAATGAGGGCAGAGGTATCTGAGGAAAGGAAATAAGGTAGCACGGTGGCAAAGTGATCTAGAAATAGAGTTGTCATGGTATATGTGAGGTTAATAAATATATATATTTTAATCATATATCTCAAGATTAATAAATCTGTATTGTTGATCAGATATTTCACTGATCAGAAAAAAAAAGTGATTCATTCCTCTCAGACAAACTGACTTCACTCATGTTCAGTTCTTCCCCCATTTAGTATGCAGACAGGATGTCTCCAAAGGCTTGAGCATAACCTTTGAAGCCCCCTCCTGCTGTGTAAAAGGCAGCACTTTGATACATAGAACAGGACACAGGCAAATATCTGGATTTCCTCCAAGAGAAATGCTGATCCGTCTGAAGAAATGTGAGAAATGAAAACATTTTTCAAGGGGAACTGGTAATTAGCACAGATTTATTTGAGCGGTTCATGTGGTGATTAAGATAATAAAGGCCTTGGGAAACAAAAGACAGATGCTGAGGTGTGACTCTGGAAGCTCACGTAAGCAGGCAGCAAATAAACATCAATTTATTTTTTTTCTGTTTGAATGCATGCCCCAGAATGTATTAAATAAACAAATTTGAGAAATTGTCTAATTCTCTATTATTATTACATGGGTATTTGCTAAGCTTGGGAGGTAACTGTTTTAGTCAGTCAAAAATGTGTAATAACCTCTGTTTTGTTTATATTTTTCAGACAGATAATCTCAGATCTACATAGAAATGAATGTGCACATATATGTATATATATACATATACATATATATATATATATATATATATATATATATATATATATATATATATATATATATATATATATATGTTTTGAAAACATAAAAGATCTTACTTAACCTCTGTGTTTTTAAGAATATAAATAAATACTTGTGGACCTGGAAAGAAATAATTAATGACACTTATTACTTTATTTCAGATGGAATGCCTGCATGAAATGAAATATCATATCATATGAATGTGCAATAAATGTTTATAAAGTTTCAAATACATCTTTTAAAATATAGTGAGATGAAGATATGGAAGTTACTTTGATGTGATATGACTATGAGATATATATTTTCTGTTAGACTAAATGAAATATAAATTATTTTAATATAATGTTAGATATATTTGATATTTCAAAATGATCAGAAAATTCATTAAGATATAACTTATCCAAAACAAATATTGTGAATAGTTGTTGCAGTAAATTATGATAAAATGAATAACCATTTAATAGAAATAGTGGTTTAAGTTGTTTCAAATGTTGCTGTGTCTGTTTGTGATGCCACCCGGTGTTGCCACAAGAGAACTACAGCCAGAAAGATTTTTGGCTGTTGGAAATGGGATATCCAGTTATCCAATAGAGGGACAAGGTTTCGAAGGGCCACCCATATTTCACACCAATGATTACACTATATAGTGCTATGCAGGAAAGGGTGAAGGAACACTGGCTGCAGAGTTTTGTAACTGACTGAAACTGTTTTGCGTGGGACACAGTCAAACTATAAAAACAAAGTGGGCCATACCTCTCCTATTCCATTGCAATTACACTTATTTTATATGAGGTGTGAAAAATCTTGAAGTTGGATCTCATTTTGGTAACGTATATATATATAGAGTATAAGAAAAGGGCTGCTAATTACATGTGATATTTTAAAGTCACTGCAGTTTAAAGATACAGTTTTCTGGGTTTTGTAAGATAAGTCATATGCATAGCCTTTACAGTTAATAGATTTAAAGAGCAGATTATACTTTTAAACTGTGTGTCATTGTCCTAGATAGCTCTTAGCCTACCTATTTGTATGCAAGCATTTAAAGTAAACAATTACTATTGCTGAGCCTGGCAGAGTCAAATAAATAAATTGTATTTTAAATTGGTAATCCCAGCCAAGATATTATTTAAATTTGTATCTGGTAGACTAAGTGATTTATCTGTGAAAGTTCTGGTGTTTTAAGTCAATATTGTATTAGGATAAATTGCAGTTAAATAGCAGAATATATATATTATCCTATTGTTTAAGAATACTGTTTAAAATTGTATTGCTTGGATGTTAAAGGTTATTTATAAATAAGGTGGGTTTTTAAGATAAGCGTGTATGAATTTTGCATAGCATATTTAAATAGTTTTCAAGCACATAAAAAGTTATTTCATTTCCTTTTATTACAAATATACTTCAATATGTTCATGGATATTATCTAAATAAAAGAGTTCAGGTATTTATATTAATTATATGGTCTAGTAGATGCATGGTTGATTAGGATTTCTATTTTTTTTTTGTATTGTGTTTATAACCCTGCCATAAACTGATATATTATTTGATAGCACTACTAAGATTGTCATAAATATACTGACATAATAATTGGAGGCACTGTTCTGAGATTTAATAATATTCATCATAATTGATATAATATATTTGTAAGTAAATAGAAATTATTATAAAAGAGAAAAAAAAAATTCATATTTCGATATTAATATTTTGTAGATATAATTTTTTTGAGAAGTTGAAATATTAATTTTCATATTTCGAGATTGACATTAATATCTTGAAATATTATTAAAGATTAATTTTGAAAAATTAATAAAAATATTAATTTTTCATATTTCAAAATTAATCAAAAATATTAATTTTTCATATTTTCAAAGTTAATTAAAAATATTAATTTTTCATATTTCGAAATATTAATTTTTCATATTTCAAAATTAATAATATTTTTTTTTGAAATATAAAAAATTTTCTTCTCTCTTTTTATTGGCAAAAATTGAATTAGCGTTTTAGTTTAACTAAATACTAAACCAATACAATAATGTCTGTAGCCAGAAGTGACTCATTTAATTCTATACATAGCGATGAAATTGGCCCCATAACCATACCTATTACTAAAGGTCAGGTCCTTAAGAAAGATATCTTAAGTTACCTTAAAGGGAAGTTTAATATTGCGGGTGAATTAAATGATTTTATGGATATGCTTGAAACTAAGGCTAAAAATATTACCGTTAATAATAATATGTGGAATGAAGAGAATGAATTCTTCCAGGAATTATTAATGATTAATCAATGCAAGGCTCTCAAAAAGCGAGACGAACTAATACTAAAATCCTGGCCCCTTTTAATATGCATGATTGACGAAATGTCGTTTTGTGTCACAGACAAACGATTGCAAATACAGGAGCTAGAAAATAGTATTCGCTCATCGCGCAGACGCGAAGAGGGTTTAAAAATAGCCAAAAATAAAATGGATGAATTTGCCCAAAACCTAACCGCCTTAGATAAGCATAATACAGACTTAATCGCGCAGATACAAGATTTAAATAAACAGTTTGCGCAAAGCCAGAGAGAATTAAGCGATGTAAAAAGGTCATATCGCCATCATGAAAACCCCTATATTAGCAGTGAGAATAATGCAGATAATGCTAACTCCTTTAGCGAACACGTCAGGGACGAGGTACAAAAATATATAGAACAATATAGACAAACGACCCCTAACGGGTCAGAAATAGATTTCCCGAATAGACAATCACCCCAGGATGTAAATCCAGAGGATTGCTGTAGCGCAGCTGATGCGGGGGAGGGAAACTCTAAAAGAGAATCCCAAAATAAGTCTGATAAAGTCTATGATTCCCATAAAATAATCACCTTCGTACAACGCGCAGTACCTATATTCTCCAATAAGGGAACAACATCTGTAATTGATCATTTACAGGCTTTTGAAAATGCGTTAGCTATAATGAATGTTACAAGTGAGAAATTGAAAATTGAATTTCTGCCTTGGGTATTTGACAGAAAGCATCACAAATTATTTGCTTCACTAAAGGATATGAATATTTATTCCTGGAATGGGGTAAAACGACAATGCAGAAAAGAATTCGGGCAATATCGCACTAAAACTGCCGCGAAGATAGCGGTATATGGTTTAAAGTGTCGTGCGAATCAGAGTCCAATCGAATTCCTTTCTGTATTGAAAAATGCGTACAGTATGGCTGAAGATAATCCCAAATTTGACGGCTCAGAATTTGTAAATTTATTTTTTGAAGCACTGCCTACACCCATCAAAATCAACTTAGCTAGAGATTTTGATGAGGACTGCTCATTGGAATGGCTGATCAAAGAGAGTACAAAGTTATACTCTGTTCAGCAGTCCAGTGAGCAGGGGGTTAAAAAGGAGTCAAAACCCAAAATTGTAGCAGAAACAAGGGTGTCACCTAAACCCCTCAATTTGGAGTCTAAAAAGAGAACTTATGCAGAGGTGGCCAGTCAAAACAGGCCATCT
Source organism: Bombina bombina (assembly GCF_027579735.1). Taxonomy (NCBI): domain Eukaryota; kingdom Metazoa; phylum Chordata; class Amphibia; order Anura; family Bombinatoridae; genus Bombina; species Bombina bombina. The sequence continues at coordinate 894,064,109 of NC_069504.1, forward strand.
CCACAGAGGTTTAATTCTGCCCCTCCCCCTACACAGGTTGAGGCGCAGGGAGACTATAACCAAAGTGGGGGACATAATCAGGTGAATAATTTCTCACAAAGAGAATACACACCAAATAATTGGTATCCGCGCAAGTGTAGATACAATAGGCGGCGAAGATATTCTCAGGGTAACCAGACACCCCAGGTATATAATGCTCCCCAAAGTACTAATACTGAACAAGCTAAACCCCAGGGGCAACCACGCCAGAATATAAATAGTGGCCCTGATTCTGAGGGAACCCAATGGTCCAGGAATCAGTACAATGGGGCACCAAGAGATAGGCCCAGGGGTAGAGGTAACTTGTACAATCAGGTAGATATGCTGTTTACCCAGTTAAATCGGTTGAGCGAACAAATCGCTAATATGAGTCAAAAATCTACAGCTCAGCAACCGAACAATACTTTTTTAGGGGTACAGCAAGTGGTCAGCAGTGGACCACAGGCACAGTCATAAATACTGCAGCATCACCTGAGGGGGAGGGGAGAGATATACAAAATGTAATAATAAATATCAATGATACTAATCATGTTCTCTCCCCACAGACCGGAAACGGACAATTTAACTGTGGTGACAAGCAACCTCATCCAGGAAAAACTAACAAACCTCTTCCTTTGCAGCACTCTCTTAACATTGTTTCCACAGATGCAGTACACAAGAATCCAGCCGAACCTGTCATAGAGGAAACAGGTAGGTATGAAGATTTTTCTGCATCAGAAAGCATGACAAACTCAGGTAACACGTGGCGAAGCCCACAAATGTATGATAACGCCAACTTTATGTGTGAAATGGTAGAAACTGCAGGAAGATATTATGTATTAGTTGAGCTGCAAGATTCAGTCTCCAACCCTATCAGGGGATTAATTGACACTGGGTCCCAGGCAACTATCTTATCCCACAGGTACTACACACAGCTAAATGAGCTAACACCCCACAAACCTAAAATAAGAGAATTTGACGGTTCTCTAATAGGTGTTGGGGGTGACTCCCTAAAAGTCTACGGTACTGCCTGGTTAAAATTTAAATTGGGGAACAGGGTCATAAGACACCCTGTCATTATAGTGGATCTGCCAACTGATCGTTTAATTATTGGTAGTGATCTCCTGAAGCGATTAAGCACCATAATTGATTGCATAAATCATGTAATTTGGTCACAAGTTAAACGGCCTATCAATTATGAAAAATCTGGTATATCTCACACCCGACGTAGCTGTCACGTGGTGGAAGAGAAACCAGATGCTGTGGAGATTCATTTCAGGAATAACTCTGTACCTGAAATCACTATTCTACAAATAGACGATCCGACTCCTTTTAGTGGCTCTGATGGTAATACTTTTAAAATTTCGCCTGGAAAGATAGCGAATATTTCCCTAGATGGCGATGTATTAACCATATCACTCCACAAGGGGGATCATAAAATCCCTAAGGGGGGAGGCCACACTCAATACCTCACAGGGATTGAGAGAGTTAAAGAGGATCTATTTCTCCTTATACAAGTGCATGACCTTGGTACAACCAAGTATGCTAAAATAAACTTAAAACAGGAAGCTAGCTATATAAGCGAAGGTTTATTAGCACAAATAGCTGAACCCAAAGTGATTAAATATCTTTCTCCCCAAGACCACTGTGTCAACGGCCTGGATGACAGGTCTGAAAGCTATAACATCACAGCTAAGTGCTTATTAGCTATCTCTATTGGTAATAAGTCAGTGAAGCACCTGTTTTTAGTTTTAAATACTCCCCATAATCAGATATACACTGGCAATGATATCTTACATAGATATGCCATACAAATAGATTTGATTAACTCTTGCCTCTGGAGCAGGTTAAAGGGGGACCCTGAAGTATTTCAGGATGAAAACGCAGCCCTGAAATCAAACCAGCAATTGCCATATGCTGTGAATATGCAGGTATCTAGCGATGTTATAATTCCTGCTGGGGCTGATAAATTTCTTTTACCCTTACAGGTAAAGAGAGGTCAGAAATTAAAAACTTCTGAAACACTGATTTGCCTCTCCCATAGAATACAAAATCTGGGTGTCACAGTGACTTACACTCCTATGGTGAATATTGGAACTATTCCAATACATATTATTGTACATAACATGACCCCACAGGATATAACCTTATCCAAGGGAACTACCATAGGATATGCACTGGAATCAAGTTATTACACTTTTGGATTCCAGAATAATGTAATTGGGCTAATACCTGAAGGATACCTAACTGAAGAACAATTAATAGAACAATCCTTTGCATCTATGCCAGAGGGTCTATTTAATGTTCAGTCTATTTATCCCTTCAGCTCAGAGGAAGGCATCTGTAAAATTGAAGAAGCCTCTCTAGTTTTTGATCAACCAATTAAACAGCACGATTACCCCAATACCCAGAGTCATGGGAGCAATGTAAATTATAATCAAGGGGATCTCACCTCTAGGTTGGAAGAAGCCTATGAAATAGGACAGCCTGAAATCTTTCCAGGATTTCAGCAAATAGTCGAAGAGCAAATATCCTTAGCTAATGGCTGTTCCAGCGATGATGAACGCCAACAGCTGCGAGAACTCCTGATGGAGTACAAGGATATTTTCGCTAAGGATTCTTATGACTGTGGTACTACAGACTTGCACATTGCAAGGATACAAACAGATCCTAATGCGCCACCTGTATTTGTCAAACAATACAGACTTCCCTTAGCCTCATATGATTCTCTTGCAGAGATCATAAGGAATTTGGAAGAAAGAGGTATTATCAGACAGGTGCACAGCTCTTATAATAATTCTATTCTAGGTGTCCTTAAGCCCAATGGACAATGGCGTTTGTGTGCTGACTTAAGACAGCTAAAAAAACGAGTATACATGTCTGGCTGGCCTGTACCATACATTGACCAGTGCCTAGCACAAATGCAGGGATCCAAAATATTCACTGCCATTGATTGTGCACAGGGATATTGGACCATAAAGGTACATGAAGAGGACCAATATAAGCTAGCATTCTCCTTCCAAAAGGTTCAGTATGCATTCCAGAGACTTCCATTTGGATACATAAATTCTGGACATGAATTTGCTGTATTCATGCATAAGGCTATGCCTGACGCACTGGAAAGGGGGACCTTATCTTATGTTGATGATGTTTTAATCAAAAGCACAGACTTTGAAAAACACATCACAGAGCTTAAACACGTCCTCAGCCAACTTAAAAGGGCAGGTGTCAAATTATCCCTGCAAAAAGCTCAATGGTGCCGCACTCGTGTAAACTTCTTGGGACATGAAATTACCTCTGACGGATTAAATCCCCAGAAGAAAAAGGTGGAAGCGATAGTGAATTCTAAAAACCCAACTAACTTAAAGGAATTGAGATCATTCCTGGGTATGACAAATTATTCTCGCAAATTCGTTGATAATTATGCGGAATTAGCTAAACTACTACTACTTCTCCTAAAGAAAGAGGTGAAATGGCACTGGAGTGAGTCTCAAGAGACAGCCATCAGAGAGCTGAAGAGAAAACTCACTCAAGCACCTTGCTTAGCATACCCTGAAGGTGGTAAACCTTTCTTCTTAGAGACAGGTTACACAGATATAAGCATGAGTGCTGTTTTATACCAAAAGCATGATAATTTGAACAAAGCCATTGCTTATGCGAACAAAAATCTATCCCCAGTAGAAATAAAGTTCAACGATTGCGAAAAAGCCCTCTTATCTACTGTATGGGCTCTACAAAATTTCCGCAGCTATATACAGGGCGAGAAAATTATTGTAGAAACGGCCCACCAGCCTTTGCTATATTTGCAAAGTGAGAGAATAAGAGATGGGAATTTGTCTAATAGCCGCATAACAGCGTGGACTCTTTCCTTACAAGGCTGGCCACTAGAAATTCGCTACAAGCAGAATAAAAAGAATCCAGTCGCACAAGGGCTTGCTGAGCTCCACGACTGTACTGCTAGAGATCCTGGGGAAGAATTATCAGAAGATGATTTTCTGGAAGAACAATTGCTTTCTCCATATAAAATGTACAATGAGGAAAATTGCCAAACATTACCTTGGGTGTATGTTGATGGTTGTTCTTACCATGCCACTATTGATAATGAGCGCAGACTAGTCGCTGGCATTGGTATAACTGGGGCAAATGGATTCCCAAATATATCTATAGGTTTCAACATTGGACCAAGATCCAGTCAGGTTGCAGAACTAACTACTGTTTTCAAAACCATTGAAATGGCTATTGAACATGGTATTCATGAATTTGTGATCATAACTGACTCAAATTATGTGCGTGACAGTTTTGTTGAATACCTGCCAACTTGGAAAAGAAATGGCATGCAGAAAAGCAAAAACAAACCAGTCAAGCATGGCAAGTTGTTCTGCGAGATTGATAATCTGGTAGTATCCAATGATTTAACCATACACTGGAAAAAGACCAAGGGTCATTCCAGAGTTCTAGGTCCTGATAAGGAAGGCAATGACCTTGCGGATTCATTAGCCAAACAAGGAGCCATAACTGGAGAACTCCTTAATATTGACCACTTAATGGGTGCAATTCAGGTAGAAGCCATTACCAGAAACCAGGCAAAACAACAGAGTGAGCCTAACTTGGTACAATGGAGTCAGGATTCTCCTAGTGAGGACCTGATCACTAGTCAAAAAGAAGACCCCATTGTAGGCATCTTCTATAAACACATAGAAGATCCTGAAAGCAACCCCATCTCAAAAGATGATTGTATTGGCAAGGAAGATCTTAGAATGTTAATAAAATCTAAATCACAATTCAAGTTACAGGATGGGTTGTTAATTAGAACCTCCAAAACTGGCATCCAGCAGTGGGTAGTACCCACCAAGTTCCGAGGTCTAATGCTTCAACATGCCCATGATGCTCCCACATCTGGTCATCGTGGTGCCAAGCTCACGTATGAAATATTGCGTGATTGCGCTTTTTGGCCACACATGTTGAAAGATGTTCAAACCTACTGTCAAGGGTGTTTAATCTGCCCACAGTTTCAACCCACTGCACCAACGCATAGAGCGCCATTGCAGAAAAGGGGGATGGTAATGCCATGGTCAGATATACAAATTGATTTTATTGGTCCAGTAACAAGATCATCAAGAGGTAACAAATACATGTTAACCGTGACATGCCTGTTCACTAAATGGGTAGAGTTCATTAGTGCACCTAACAATAGTGCTGAAACATGTGCAGCATTGCTCATCAACCATGTATTTTCCAGATTTGGTTTGCCCCAAAGAATCGAATCAGATCGGGGGACCCACTTCACTAGCGAAGTGATGACAAAAATGTGGAAAATACTAGGGGTTAAAAGAAAGCTCCATATTGCTTATAGAGCTGCCTCAAGTGGTGGTGTAGAGCGTTACAACCAGTCTATTGTTAAAATCCTCAAAAAGTTTGTGAGTGAAACGGGTAAAGACTGGGATTTAAAACTACCTCTAGTCTTAATGGCATTAAGAGCAACTCCAAGTAGTGCTACCAAGATGTCACCTTTTGAGCTGATGACTGGTAGAAGAATGGTTCTACCTCAGCATCTGCTATACCGTACATCAGACCAAAACTTGATAAACGCTGCCAATACACATCAATATGTGGAGAACTTAAGAAAACACCTGCAGTATGCCTTTGCATTTGCTCAAAAGAATTTAGAAAGAGCCGCAACTGCCACTAAAACCTATTATGATCTAAAAACATCCAAAAAGGAATATGAAATAAATGATAAAGTTTATCTTTATAACTTTGGAAGAGATCAGGTTAGGGAGAAGAAATTTATTCCCTCATGGAAAGGTCCTTTTGTCATTACTGACAAAATATCTCCAGTGGCCTATAAAATACGGATCCCCAAAAATGAAAGTTTCATAGATAAATTGGTCCATATCAATCAATTGCGGGCATGTCATCCCAGATCCCAACTACAAGTCATAGAGGGAGAATGAAGTATCATATCCCCAAATGAACTAAAGACATACTGTAGTTTAAAGATGCCTAACTGATAAACATGAAGGCTCAAAATAACAAACTTCCTACATAAGAGACTGTCTATGAGGTATACGGTTGATCCTCATCAAATACCATTGACTTTAGACCAATTTAAATACATGTGTCCTACATCTATTTAAAATTGGAAGGGGGATTATGTCATGGTATATGTGAGGTTAATAAATATATATATTTTAATCATATATCTCAAGATTAATAAATCTGTATTGTTGATCAGATATTTCACTGATCAGAAAAAAAAGGGATTCATTCCTCTCAGACAAACTGACTTCACTCATGTTCAGCTCTTCCCCCATTTAGTATGCATTCAGGATGTCTCCAAAGGCTTGAGCATAACCTTTGAAGCCCCCTCCTGCTGTGTAAAAGGCAGCACTTAGATACATAGAACAGGACACAGGCAAATATATGGATTTCCTCCAAGAGAAATGCCGATCCGTCTGAAGAAATGTGAGAAATGAAAACATTTTTCAAGGGGAACTGGTAATTAGCACAGATTTATTTGAGCGGTTCATGTGGTGATTAAGATAATAAAGGCCTTGGGAAACAAAAGACAGATGCTGAGGTGTGACTCTGGAAGCTCACGTAAGCAGGCAGCAAATAAACATAATTTTTTTTTTCTGTTTGAATGCATGCCCCAGAATGTATTAAATATAGAAATTTGCGAAATTGTCTAATTCTCTATTATTATTACATGGGTATTTTCTAAGCTTGGGAGGTAACTGTTTTAGTCAGTCAAAAATGTGTAATAACCTCTGTTTTGTTTATATTTTTCAGACAGATAATCTCAGATCTACATAGAAATGAATGTGCATATATATGTATATATACATATATATATATATATATATATATATATATATATATATATATATATATATATATATGTTTTGAAAACATAAAAGATCTTACTTAACCTCTGTGTTTTTAAGAATATAAATAAATACTTGTGGACCTGGAAAGAAATAATTAATGACACTTATTACTTTATTTCAGATGGAATGCCTGCATGAAATGAAATATCATATCATATGAATGTGCAATAAATGTTTATAAAGTTTCAAATACATCTTTTAAAATATAGTGAGATGAAGATATGGAAGTTACTTTGATGTGATATGACTATGAGATATATATTTTCTGTTAGACTAAATGAAATATAAATTATTTTAATATAATGTTAGATATACCAACAAAGAGGAGAGCAACCAATGTTGCTCAAAGCAAAGTTCAGAACAAAATACTATAGTATGCTGTGAGAGAGACTGTCACCTTCGCGACATGTAATGTTAAATGGGATAATGCAGACTGATACCAAAACCGGAGGGAATGCAGCTAAACCACTTGCATTTGAGCTCAGGGTAGAAGGCAGGCTATTGATGCGACTTTTTTTATATATATAATAAGGTATTATATTTTATTCCTTATTCTTTAGAAAGACCTGTAAAATAGGCCGTGCAAACAAAATACCTTGAAAACAGTCACTGTTAGACATATGTATCATAAACTTTATGCTCCAGCCGTGAGATGTGTTCACATTCGCCACCTACATTTATCACACTTACAGGAGTAGGATGATTAAACAGTTAATGATATTGATATTATTTGCCTGTCAGCTCGATATCCATAGCGTTAATCAGGCTCAAGTTTATACACTATTCCTCATCTCCATAGCGAAAAACGCAGGGTCATAACATGTAACATGTGAATGATCTGTAGCAGATATAAATAGGCAGTACTCACAGCGCTGGATCTCAGTATCTCTTGCGGTCATTCAATGCCTAATTATCAGTGCCGGCTTCTATAATCCTCCAGTGCCTGGGTTCTGTTGTGGAGCAAGTGAAGCAATCCCGGGTGTGAATAGCTGATGACGAGCTTCCGTCCCAAGTAACACTACTCCGCCTCTCTCTTTAACGCACACATTCCCCTGTCAGCTGGGATCATCCGGGGATCCGTGTCGGCTGGTATATGCTGGCGGAAGTGGAGTCCCTGTACTCCACAGTAGAAATATAACAAAAGAGTATCCAAAGCATGTACCGATAGGAAAAGAAAAAAGTCCCTTGATATCCAACTTGTAGATTAAAAAAACAGCAAGCCTTTATTTAAACTTTTCAGCAGGATAAAACATGGTCATATAAAAACTCTCAGCAGAGAGACAAGGTGAAAATGTCTGACCGGTTTCGGCCCTGTGTGGCCGTAGTCATAGACAGTTAACAGGTATCTATGGTGCACACCTTATATACCTGTTAACCACTCCCCTACTGGGAGTGGTATTGTGAATTAACATAAAAAATGTTAGATATATTTGATATTTCATATCAAAATGATCAGAAAATTCATTGATATAACTTATCCAAAACAAATATTGTGAATAGTTGTTGCAGTAAATTATGATAAAATGAATAACCATTTCATAGAAATAGTGGTTTAAGTTGTTTCAAATGTTGCTGTGTCTGTTTGTGATGCCACCCGGTGTTGCCACGAGAGAACTACAGCCAGAAAGATTTTTGGCTGTTGGAAATGGGATATCCAGTTATCCAATAGAGGGACAAGGTTTCGAAGGGCCACCCATATTTCACACCAACGATTACACTATATAGTGCTATGCAGGAAAGGGTGAAGGAACACTGGCTGCAGAGTTTTGTAACTGACTGAAACTGTTTTGCGTGGGACACAGTCAAACTATAAAAACAAAGTGGGCCATACCTCTCCTATTCCATTGCAATTACACTTATTTTATATGAGGTGTGAAAAATCTTGAAGTTGGATCTCATTTTGGTAACGTATATATATAGAGTATAAGAAAAGGGCTGCTAATTACATGTGATATTTTAAAGTCACTGCAGTTTAAAGATACAGTTTTCTGGGTTTTGTAAGATAAGTCATATGCATAGCCTTTACAGTTAATAGATTTAAAGAGCAGATTATACTTTTAAACTGTGTGTCATTGTCCTAGATAGCTCTTAGCCTACCTATTTGTATGCAAGCATTTAAAGTAAACAATTACTATTGCTGGGCGCTGGCAGAGTCAAATAAATAAATTGTATTTTAAATTGGTAATCCCAGCCTAGATATTATTTAAATTTGTATCTGGTAGACTAAGTGATTTATCTGTGAAAGTTCTGGTGTTTTAAGTCAATATTGTATTAGGATAAATTGCAGTTAAATAGCAGAATACAGTATATATATTATCCTATTGTTTAAGAATACTGTTTGAAATTGTATTGCTTGGATGTTAAAGGTTATTTATAAATAAGGTGGGTTTTTAAGATAAGCATGTATGAATTTTGCATAGCATATTTAAATAGTTTTCAAGCACATAAAAAGTTATTTCATTTCCTTTTATTACAAATATACTTCAATATGTTCATGGATATTATCTAAATAAAAGAGTTCAGGTATTTATATTAATTATATGGTCTAGTAGATGCATGGTTGATTAGGATTTCTATTTATTTTTTTTGTATTGTGTTTATAACCCTGCCATAAACTGATATATTATTTGATAGCACTACTAAGATTTTCATAAATATACTGACAGAGTTGAGGAGCCAGGGGGCGGTATATGACTGAAACACGTATAGAGAGGGTAGAGAAGGGCTGTATTTGTTGAAAGTTAAAACAAGAGGAAAGTAAAATACCAACACCACCTCCTTGTCTATTATCAGACCTAGGAGTGTGGCTGAAGTTGAGACCCCCATGTGACAGTGCAGCAGAGGAAGCTGTGTCTGAAGGAGAGAGCTAGGTTTCTGTGAGAGACAGAAGATTGAAAGAGTGGGAGATTGTTACGGATACTGGGCTGCAAGGGTTAAACCTTTACCCCCTACTACCTCACCCCTGTTGTTTCTCAGCGGTTTTGGGCTCCAGAGAGCAACCGCAATCTCTCAGACCTGTTGTTTCCTTTATTTGGTGATGAGTACTTTGTCAGAGAAGAGCTGGTCTCTGACCGGAGAAACCCTCCTAAGCTGGCCAGGCTCCTGGAACTCCCGGTCGGCCCCCTCACAACGGGCACCCGCCTAACCCCTCTCAGGCTGGCCGGGCTCCTGGAACTCCGGTTGGCCACAGAACAGCAGGACACATGCTAACTTTACCCCTGGTCGCTCCATCTGCCCTTTGCCCCAGAGTGACGCTCTTTTGGGGATTGGTAGCCCGTAGGTTGGACAAGAGGCGGGGGAATTACCAGAGGGGAGCTCCTTTGGGAACGGGGGGTTTTGGACACCTTACCCCAATAACTTCAATGGACTGTATCTCCGGTCACCAGTAACGAATCACACCGCTTTTTGAACTGTTGCATCTGGGAACCGAGAGCTTTAAAATGATACCCCGAAACCACCACCACTGGGTACTGGGATTCTGTGGGATTGTGTCTGCTATGGAGGCACCAGCCTGTCTGAAGGGGCGGGAAAATTGTGGGATTGTCCAGTGTCTTATCAAGATGAACTATGTGTATAAAAGATGTGTGTGTTTCTCAATAAAAGTAGTTCTTGTTTCACCTGAATGCTAGTATGTCTAGTTATTTGGGTGGGCTCCTGCTAAATCACTTCTTCTCTGCTACATAGCGGCTGGTTCCAGGTGTTGGGAGATCAGTTGGCGGAGCTACCCAGTCGGGGTATCCGGTAATCCGTCACATTGATGGCTGCGGTTGGGTTGGGATGCTTCCATCTACCTGGAACGTCCAAACCACCACCTAAAGACAGTCTTGGATGTAGAATCGAGGAAAGACTGCAGGTAACAAGAATAAGGCAGCCCTCACCAGAGAGATGATGGAGGATGACCAAATGAACAAGGCGGCCGGTGGATCGGATAACGACCAGGGTATCGAACAACCCCATACAGTGCCCAGTACAGCACCCAGTACAGCGTCCACCCCGGGGTCCTCCATGTGCAATATACAACGGGAAGTGGAGTGGCGGATTGCGCTGTATGATACCCGACCACCCCAGGAGCTCATCACTAAGATCATCTCGGATGTCACCCAGCTCAAGTTAGCGGAGCTCCACCAGTCCACGAGAGGGGCCCCGCCAGCCTTCAAGGTGCAGACCCCCCGTCCACCCAAGTTACCACATAGAGCTTTCTGGGCCTTCGGGAGGAAGAGGAAGATATTGACTGCTATCTTCAAGTTTTTGAGACCCAATGCGAACGTCAGGGGGTCGCTTATGCTGACAGACTCTCTGTCCTGATCGGCAAGTTGTCCGGACGAGCCTTGACAGCTTTCCACTCTACCCCATCAGACCAGAAGGACTATACCAAGGTGAAAAACGCATCCTTGCTCGCTATGGGCTGACGCCAGATGCTCACTGACAGAAATTCAGGGAGCTGAGAAAGCAAGAGGGACAGCCTTTTACGGAGTGGATGCACCAATTGACCCGTTCGATGGACTCTTGGCTAGCCGGCTGCAAAGCCACCACTGGGGCCGAAGTTGCATAGCTTTTCCTACTGAAGCATTTCTATAATCATGTTCCAGTAGAGGTCAAAGAATGGGTCTATGACCAGCGACCCACCACAGCAGACCAGGCGGCCATCCTGGCAGACCAGTATGCCGATGCCTGCCGTCCAGTTCGCTCTAAACCTCAACCAACCACACAATCTGCTTCAACCGCTGCCCACCCCCCAGTGGTTACCAGTAAGCCCTCGTTCTGCCTGGCCTTTGTTCCTCTGGCTGGAGTCCGCAACTCACGGGGATGTTTTGCCTGCAGGCACCCCAGACATATGAAGAGCCACTGCCCAAATCAGGCAAGATACCCTTCTGCACTGCAGCCGAGGAATCCACAGCCTGCTCAATGGGGGAGCACTCCAGCTCGGCCCTACTAAGCCTCTGCTCACTGCTTGTATGCACCAGCACCAACCGAATATCATGAATGGGCTGAAGAAGAGGTTAGTATCCTACAAAAGGTTAACCTGGTGGCCCAGGATAACCGCCAGCACCATCGCCAGACTGTTTGGGTCAGTAAAAAGGAGGCACAGGGGATAAGGGACACTGGGTCCACAATCACTTTTCTTAAGCCCAACCTGGCGTCCTCGCTATTCGGGTGGCCGGAGTGATCCTCGCTATTTGGGTGGCCGGAGTCCCCACAGCAAACGTCCATCTAAACTGGGGCGCCGGGGCCCGTATTGTAGAGGTGGGCATTATGGAGAATCTTCCTGCCGAGGTCCTGCTAGGGAACAACCTCTGCCTCCTTGTTTCAGCCTTTTTGGGGGATACTCCCCTGGATGCCTGTCCCATGACCACCCCCTGGCAAGCCAAACTTTAAGCCACCACACTGGAGCTGGGGACCCAGGTAAGACCTAGTGCCCTGACCCCTAGCCATCCTGCACCGACTCCTACCCCTTCCCCGACCACTTATCCTGGGCGTCCCCTTCCGACTTTGCACAGGAGACCTTGAGCGATCTAACCCTTGCCCCCTTCCGAGACTAGGTAGGGACTGACGCCCAGGGAAGAACATTTCCAATGGGAAAACGGCCTGCTGCACCAGGTCTTCCAGAGGAAAAGAGGGCCAGTGCCCAAGCGCCAGCTGGTGGTATCTAAAAGGTATCGGTGTGCGAATAGGGCACAACATTCCCTTGGCAGGACATTTAGGCAACTCCAGAATACATCACCGCATTACTCAGAGCTTTTTCTGGCCAAGGATCACTAAAGAAATTAAGGACTACTGTAGAACTTGCATGGTGTGCCAGAAGGTAGGAAAGACCGGGGACCATATGAAAGCCCCCCCCAAACCCCTTCCCTATTATCGACGAACCCTTAAGCAGGGTCGCTGTAGATATAGTGGGTACATTACCTCGACCCAGCCCCTCCGGAAAAAAATATATACTCATGGTAGTGGACTATGCACCTAGGTATCAAGAGGGTATCCAGAGGCAATACCTCTGGCAAATTTCCAAGCGGAGACAGTGGCAAATGCCTTGCTCCAGATATTCACCAAGAAATGGTCTCAGACCGGGGGACCCAGTTCACAGCGGAGATCACCCAAAAGTTATGGGAACTGTGCGGAATAAAACCCCTTTACAGTGCCCCATATCACCCCCAGACCAATGGGCTTTGTGAGCGGTTTAACTGGACCCTGAAGCAGTTGCTTCAGACATTCTCGGCCACTCACAAAGACTGGGAGAGATACCTGCCGCACCTTCTATTTGCCTACAGAGAGGTGCCCCAGGAATCCACTGGATTCTCACACTTTGAGCAGCTGTATGGCCAGAAAATAAGTGGAACCCTAGACCTGTTGAGAGTCCACTGGGAGGGATCATCAGGGGAAGAAGGACCCTCCGTTGTGGAGTATGTCCTGAAGTTCAGAGACCGACTGAAGGACCTCACTGCCATGGTGTGGGAGAACCTTCAGGTCGCTCAAGGGAGACAAAAACGGTGATACGACCGTAAAGCTCGTAGCCCAATTCTGGCAGTAGGACAGAGGGTTCTAGCCTTGAAGCCTGTCAAAACGGACAAGCTACAGGCTTCCTGGCAAGGACCCTACCGGGTGGTGGAACAGCTAGATAACACCACCTACCTTGTAGCAAAATGTTCAGATGACCGGGTCCAACTGACCTTTCATGTGAACATGCTCAAGGAGTAAGTAGAGCGACCCAAGGACGTAGCCACTATTTGTGCTCTGGCTGTGGAGGACTCTTAGAGCCTTCCATGCTGGAGCTCCCCGGGCCAGATGAGACCCCCCCCCAAGGAGTAGCCAACATATTCCTAGATGAGAGGTTAGCGGCTGGACAGAGACAGCAAGCAAGTCCGTAATTACTAGAGAACCGCCAGGAAATGTTCTCCAATGTCCCTCGGTATACCACAGCGGCCATACACTGAGTGGAAACTCTGGGACAGGCTCCCCTGAGACAAGCAGCTTACAGAGTACCTGAAGCTGTCAGAGACAGTATGCACCAGGAGCTCCGGGAAATGTTGGACCTCAATGTTGTTAAACCGTCCAACAGTCCCTGGGCCTCCCCGATGGTGCTGGTCCCCAAGAAAGATGGTACCACCCGGTTCTACATTAACTACTGTAAGCTCAATGAAAGAACCACCACTGACGCCTACCCCATGCCCTGAGTCGATGACCTCTTAGATAGAATTGCCAGAGGTCACTTCCTAACTACCCTCGAACTCTGAAAGGGGTATTGGCAGATCCCCCTAGACCCTGAGTCCGTCCCCAAGTCCGCCTTCATCACCTCTTTCGGCCTCTACCAGTTTAAGGTCATGCCATTTGGAATGAAGAATGCTCCAGCCACCTTTCAGAGGATGGTAGATCGCCTGCTGGATGGCCTCCCTGACTATGCCTGCGCATACCTGGACGACATCGCCATCTTCAGCAACACCTGGGAGGACCATTTGATCCACCTCTGCATCATTTTAGATCGCCTCAGAGCCACCGGGCTGACCCTGAAGCCCGACAAATACACCATAGGTCACTTGGAGGTCCAGTACCTGGGCCACCGAGTGGGCTGCGGCCAGAGCAGGTTTTGGGCTCCGGAGAGCAACCGTGATCTCCCAGACCTTTTGTTTCCTTTATTTGGTGATGAGTACTTTGTCAGAGAAGAGCTGGTCTCTGACCGGAGAAACCCTCCTAAGCTGGCCAGGCTCCTGGAACTCCCGGTCGGCCCCCTCACAACGGGCACCCGCCTAACCCCTCTCAGGCTGGCCGGGCTCCTGGAACTCCGGTTGGCCACAGAACAGCAGGACACATGCTAACTTTACCCCTGGTCGCTCCATCTGCCCTTTGCCCCAGAGTGACGCTCTTTTGGGGATTGGTAGCCCGTAGGTTGGACAAGAGGCGGGGGAATTACCAGAGGGGAGCTCCTTTGGGAACGGGGGGTTTTGGACACCCTTACCCCAATAACTTCAATGGACTGTATCTCCGGTCACCAGTAACGAATCACACCGCTTTTTGAACTGTTGCATCTGGGAACCGAGAGCTTTAAAATGATACCCCGAAACCACCACCACTGGGTACTGGGATTCTGTGGGATTGTGTCTGCTATGGAGGCACCAGCCTGTCTGAAGGGGCGGGAAAATTGTGGGATTGTCCAGTGTCTTATCAAGATGAACTATGTGTATAAAAGATGTGTGTGTTTCTCAATAAAAGTAGTTCTTGTTTCACCTGAATGCTAGTATGTCTAGTTATTTGGGTGGGCTCCTGCTAAATCACTTCTTCTCTGCTACATAGCGGCTGGTTCCAGGTGTTGGGAGATCAGTTGGCGGAGCTACCCAGTCGGGGTATCCGGTAATCCGTCACATTGATGGCTGCGGTTGGGTTGGGATGCTTCCATCTACCTGGAACGTCCAAACCACCACCTAAAGACAGTCTTGGATGTAGAATCGAGGAAAGACTGCAGGTAACAAGAATAAGGCAGCCCTCACCAGAGAGATGATGGAGGATGACCAAATGAACAAGGCGGCCGGTGGATCGGATAACGACCAGGGTATCGAACAACCCCATACAGTGCCCAGTACAGCACCCAGTACAGCGTCCACCCCGGGGTCCTCCATGTGCAATATACAACGGGAAGTGGAGTGGCGGATTGCGCTGTATGATACCCGACCACCCCAGGAGCTCATCACTAAGATCATCTCGGATGTCACCCAGCTCAAGTTAGCGGAGCTCCACCAGTCCACGAGAGGGGCCCCGCCAGCCTTCAAGGTGCAGACCCCCCGTCCACCCAAGTTACCACATAGAGCTTTCTGGGCCTTCGGGAGGAAGAGGAAGATATTGACTGCTATCTTCAAGTTTTTGAGACCCAATGCGAACGTCAGGGGGTCGCTTATGCTGACAGACTCTCTGTCCTGATCGGCAAGTTGTCCGGACGAGCCTTGACAGCTTTCCACTCTACCCCATCAGACCAGAAGGACTATACCAAGGTGAAAAACGCATCCTTGCTCGCTATGGGCTGACGCCAGATGCTCACTGACAGAAATTCAGGGAGCTGAGAAAGCAAGAGGGACAGCCTTTTACGGAGTGGATGCACCAATTGACCCGTTCGATGGACTCTTGGCTAGCCGGCTGCAAAGCCACCACTGGGGCCGAAGTTGCATAGCTTTTCCTACTGAAGCATTTCTATAATCATGTTCCAGTAGAGGTCAAAGAATGGGTCTATGACCAGCGACCCACCACAGCAGACCAGGCGGCCATCCTGGCAGACCAGTATGCCGATGCCTGCCGTCCAGTTCGCTCTAAACCTCAACCAACCACACAATCTGCTTCAACCGCTGCCCACCCCCCAGTGGTTACCAGTAAGCCCTCGTTCTGCCTGGCCTTTGTTCCTCTGGCTGGAGTCCGCAACTCACGGGGATGTTTTGCCTGCAGGCACCCCAGACATATGAAGAGCCACTGCCCAAATCAGGCAAGATACCCTTCTGCACTGCAGCCGAGGAATCCACAGCCTGCTCAATGGGGGAGCACTCCAGCTCGGCCCTACTAAGCCTCTGCTCACTGCTTGTATGCACCAGCACCAACCGAATATCATGAATGGGCTGAAGAAGAGGTTAGTATCCTACAAAAGGTTAACCTGGTGGCCCAGGATAACCGCCAGCACCATCGCCAGACTGTTTGGGTCAGTAAAAAGGAGGCACAGGGGATAAGGGACACTGGGTCCACAATCACTTTTCTTAAGCCCAACCTGGCGTCCTCGCTATTCGGGTGGCCGGAGTGATCCTCGCTATTTGGGTGGCCGGAGTCCCCACAGCAAACGTCCATCTAAACTGGGGCGCCGGGGCCCGTATTGTAGAGGTGGGCATTATGGAGAATCTTCCTGCCGAGGTCCTGCTAGGGAACAACCTCTGCCTCCTTGTTTCAGCCTTTTTGGGGGATACTCCCCTGGATGCCTGTCCCATGACCACCCCCTGGCAAGCCAAACTTTAAGCCACCACACTGGAGCTGGGGACCCAGGTAAGACCTAGTGCCCTGACCCCTAGCCATCCTGCACCGACTCCTACCCCTTCCCCGACCACTTATCCTGGGCGTCCCCTTCCGACTTTGCACAGGAGACCTTGAGCGATCTAACCCTTGCCCCCTTCCGAGACTAGGTAGGGACTGACGCCCAGGGAAGAACATTTCCAATGGGAAAACGGCCTGCTGCACCAGGTCTTCCAGAGGAAAAGAGGGCCAGTGCCCAAGCGCCAGCTGGTGGTATCTAAAAGGTATCGGTGTGCGAATAGGGCACAACATTCCCTTGGCAGGACATTTAGGCAACTCCAGAATACATCACCGCATTACTCAGAGCTTTTTCTGGCCAAGGATCACTAAAGAAATTAAGGACTACTGTAGAACTTGCATGGTGTGCCAGAAGGTAGGAAAGACCGGGGACCATATGAAAGCCCCCCCCAAACCCCTTCCCTATTATCGACGAACCCTTAAGCAGGGTCGCTGTAGATATAGTGGGTACATTACCTCGACCCAGCCCCTCCGGAAAAAAATATATACTCATGGTAGTGGACTATGCACCTAGGTATCAAGAGGGTATCCAGAGGCAATACCTCTGGCAAATTTCCAAGCGGAGACAGTGGCAAATGCCTTGCTCCAGATATTCACCAAGAAATGGTCTCAGACCGGGGGACCCAGTTCACAGCGGAGATCACCCAAAAGTTATGGGAACTGTGCGGAATAAAACCCCTTTACAGTGCCCCATATCACCCCCAGACCAATGGGCTTTGTGAGCGGTTTAACTGGACCCTGAAGCAGTTGCTTCAGACATTCTCGGCCACTCACAAAGACTGGGAGAGATACCTGCCGCACCTTCTATTTGCCTACAGAGAGGTGCCCCAGGAATCCACTGGATTCTCACACTTTGAGCAGCTGTATGGCCAGAAAATAAGTGGAACCCTAGACCTGTTGAGAGTCCACTGGGAGGGATCATCAGGGGAAGAAGGACCCTCCGTTGTGGAGTATGTCCTGAAGTTCAGAGACCGACTGAAGGACCTCACTGCCATGGTGTGGGAGAACCTTCAGGTCGCTCAAGGGAGACAAAAACGGTGATACGACCGTAAAGCTCGTAGCCCAATTCTGGCAGTAGGACAGAGGGTTCTAGCCTTGAAGCCTGTCAAAACGGACAAGCTACAGGCTTCCTGGCAAGGACCCTACCGGGTGGTGGAACAGCTAGATAACACCACCTACCTTGTAGCAAAATGTTCAGATGACCGGGTCCAACTGACCTTTCATGTGAACATGCTCAAGGAGTAAGTAGAGCGACCCAAGGACGTAGCCACTATTTGTGCTCTGGCTGTGGAGGACTCTTAGAGCCTTCCATGCTGGAGCTCCCCGGGCCAGATGAGACCCCCCCCCAAGGAGTAGCCAACATATTCCTAGATGAGAGGTTAGCGGCTGGACAGAGACAGCAAGCAAGTCCGTAATTACTAGAGAACCGCCAGGAAATGTTCTCCAATGTCCCTCGGTATACCACAGCGGCCATACACTGAGTGGAAACTCTGGGACAGGCTCCCCTGAGACAAGCAGCTTACAGAGTACCTGAAGCTGTCAGAGACAGTATGCACCAGGAGCTCCGGGAAATGTTGGACCTCAATGTTGTTAAACCGTCCAACAGTCCCTGGGCCTCCCCGATGGTGCTGGTCCCCAAGAAAGATGGTACCACCCGGTTCTACATTAACTACTGTAAGCTCAATGAAAGAACCACCACTGACGCCTACCCCATGCCCTGAGTCGATGACCTCTTAGATAGAATTGCCAGAGGTCACTTCCTAACTACCCTCGAACTCTGAAAGGGGTATTGGCAGATCCCCCTAGACCCTGAGTCCGTCCCCAAGTCCGCCTTCATCACCTCTTTCGGCCTCTACCAGTTTAAGGTCATGCCATTTGGAATGAAGAATGCTCCAGCCACCTTTCAGAGGATGGTAGATCGCCTGCTGGATGGCCTCCCTGACTATGCCTGCGCATACCTGGACGACATCGCCATCTTCAGCAACACCTGGGAGGACCATTTGATCCACCTCTGCATCATTTTAGATCGCCTCAGAGCCACCGGGCTGACCCTGAAGCCCGACAAATACACCATAGGTC
The DNA here is from genome assembly GCF_027579735.1 of Bombina bombina. Lineage (NCBI taxonomy): Eukaryota > Metazoa > Chordata > Amphibia > Anura > Bombinatoridae > Bombina > Bombina bombina. Next base: position 894,083,143 of record NC_069504.1, read on the forward strand.
ACTTGGAGGTCCAGTACCTGGGCCACCGAGTGGGCTGCGGCCAGAGCAGGTTTTGGGCTCCGGAGAGCAACCGTGATCTCCCAGACCTTTTGTTTCCTTTATTTGGTGATGAGTACTTTGTCAGAGAAGAGCTGGTCTCTGACCGGAGAAACCCTCCTAAGCTGGCCAGGCTCCTGGAACTCCCGGTCGGCCCCCTCACAACGGGCACCCGCCTAACCCCTCTCAGGCTGGCCGGGCTCCTGGAACTCCGGTTGGCCACAGAACAGCACTACACCCGCTAACTTTACCCCTGGTCACTCCAGCGGCCCTTTGCCCCAGAGAGCCGCTCTTTTGGGGATTGGTAGCCCCTAGGGTGGACAAGAGGTGGGGGAATTACCAGAGAAAGCTCCTTTGGGAACCAGGGTTTTTTGACAACCCTACCCCAATAACTTCAACGGACTGTATCTCTGGTCCCCAGTAACAAATCACTCCGCTTTTTGGACTGTGGCATCTGGGGACCGAGAGCTTTAAAATGACAAAACAAAGGGAGGTGATCCCAGATTTGCTGGAAAGGCAAAAATACTATTTGCTCCCAGCTGACCTTGTTTTGTCTATATTATAGAAGGAGGTAACTGGCTGGGAGTGTGCTTAGAGCATATTACAACATTTAAATCAAAGAAAAAACCCTATTAAGAGAATAGAAGAAAGTATGCTCTTTTTACACATAAAATATATATATTTCCACTTAAAATTGAACTTTTACTAGTTATAGTTAGAAAAGGCAGCATGAATAGAAATTGTATCTAGCGTGCCAGAAAATAGTTAAAAACACAACTCTGTAACTGTGACTTGTATAAAATACTTCAATGTTGCTGATTTTAGGTTGTTTATCACATATGAGGAGGAGGGGAAAAATCAACGATATTGGGTAAATATAAGAGCCTCTATTTAGGAACTGTGTCCTGTATTACCCTATATTAGGGTAGATAAGCCACTTTTTTACACTAAATATACTATAAATACTTTCCCCATCCTTCCCATAATATGTCCCAAATGTTACAACAAATGTTACAACAACAAATAAAATTATCAATTAGTAAATAGTCTGAAATTAACAGAGTGCAGTTAAAATAAACACGAAGCCCCTATCCGATCGGGATGTTTGCAGTCCGCCAGCTCAGAGATCTTAAGACCGCTGCTTCTTAACTTATATTTCCATTAAGCAGCACCCGCTGCTTCATAAATATACCCCTAAGTGCTATTGCATTGTCTTTTTATCATGCATTTCTTGATTATGCAAATCTACTGTATGTACTGGTCCTTTAATTCTATTTGTCCATGTAACAAACAGAGCACTGATTTAAAGGGATACTAAACTCAATTTTTTTCTTTAATGATTCAGATCGAGCATGCAATTTGTGGCAACTTTCTAACTTACTCCTATTATCAATTTTTCTTTGTTCTCTTGCTATCTTTATTTAAAAAGCAGGAATGTAAAGCTTACATTCCTGCTTTTTTAAAAATAAAGATAGCAAGAGAACAAAGAAAAATTGATAATAGGAGTAAGTTAGAAATGTGTCAGAAAAAAAATCAGTAGCGATTTGATCCCCTTCATTGCCAGTAGCACACACACATAGCAATGATTTAACACCATCATGGCTGCCTGTAATACATACACTCACTGGCCACTTTATTAGGTACACCTGTTCAATTGCTTGGTAACACAAATTGCTAATCAGCCAATCACATGGCAGCAACTCAATGAATTTAGGCATCTAGACGTGGTGAAGAAGACTTGCTGAAGTTCAAACCAAGCATCAAAATTTGGAAGAAAGGGGATTTAAGTGACTTTGAACGTGACATGGTAGTTGTTGCCAGACGGACTGGTCTGAGTATTTTAAAAGCTGCTGATCTACTGGGATTTTCACTCACAACCATCTCTAGGGTTTACAGAGAATGGTCCGAAAAAAAGAGAAAATATCCAGTGAGCAGCAGTTGTGTGAACGAAAATGCCTTGTTGATGTCAGAGGTCAGAGGAGAATGGGCAGACTGGTTTGAGATGATAGAAAGGCAACAATAACTCAAATAACCACTCGTTACAACCAAGGTATGCAGAATACCATCTCTGAATGCACAACACATTGAACCTTGAAGCAGATTAAGAATTAAGGCAGTTCTGAAGGCAAAAGGGTGTCCAACCGGGTACAAGCAAGGTGTACCTAATAAAGTGGCCGGTGAGTGTATAATAGAAAATGCACATTGTTCTTGTTGGGCCATATTTGTAATGAATAGAGGCCCTTTACGTTTACCTCACAGTTATGGGACTTTAAAAATACTGGACATTTAAAGGGACAGTAAACACCAGAATTTTTGTTGTTTAAAAAGGTAGATAATCCCTTTATTACCCATTCCCCAATTTTGCATAACCAACACAGTTATAATAATATACTTTTTACCTCTGTGATTACCTTGTATCTATGCCTCTGCAAACTGCCCCCTTATTTCAGTTCTTTTGACAGACATGCATTTTTAGCCAATCAGTGCTTGCTCTTAGGAGCTTCACGTACCAGAGCTCAATGTTATCTATATGAAACACATGAACTAACGCCCTCTAGTGGTGAAAAACTGTCAAAATGCTTTCCGATTAGAGGCAGTCTTCAAGGTCTAAGAAATTAGCACATGAACCTCCTAGATTTAGCTTTCAACTAAGAATACCAAGAGAACAAAGCAAAATGGGTAATAAAAGTAAATTGGAAAGTTGTTTAAAATTACATGCCCTATTTAAATCATGAAAGATTTTTTTTTTACTTTACTGTCCCTTTAAGTGTCCAGTATGTTCGTATAGATTTTACAAGACAGATCTGCAAAAATACTTGACTTTCTGGTTAAATGCTGGACATCTAGCAACTCTATCTCACACATTAACAAACACTCACACTCTCAGACAAACTCTAATACACTAACACACACTTGCACTCTCACTCTAACACACAAAGACACTAATGCTCTCTCACACACACACTAACACACATTCTCTTTCACACACACAAATACACTCAGTCTTCCACAGACAGACTAACACACACATAAAGCCACTGACAAACACAAAAACACTCACTCTTTCACACACAGACTAACACACACAAAAAGCCACTGACAAACACAAAGACACACACACAGACTAACACACACAAAAAGCCACTGACAAACACAAAGACACACACACAGACTAACACACACAAAAAGCCACTGACAAATACAAAGACACACACACAGACTAACACACACAAAAAGCCACTGACAAACACAAAGACACACACACAGATTAACACACACAAAAAGCCACTGACAAACACAAAGACACACACACAGACTAGCACACACAAAAAGCCACTGACAAACACAAAGACACACACACAGACACACTCCCACACAAAGACACAGAAAAGCAAGAGAGATAATGGTAGGCAAGTGTAGTTTGTTGCAAATGCACAATGTTATATTTTTGGAACTGTCTGGGTCATTCCTGGGCATGTGACAACCCTATATAAACCTCTTTTGAGCCAGTAACACATAAACGGAATTACTCAACCCCTTTTAAGCTTTATTTTACAACTTTTGATCCAATATCTCTAAAATATAGAGCAGTGATCAATCTTTTTTAAGCCGGAGCAGTAATTTAACTCTGTGTGCTCCATTTAAAACACTTTGAATTTGTACTAAACAAAAAATATATAAAAAAAAACAACCATATCAGACTTTTCAGGTAGGATTTTGCAAAGATATTCAAAGATTCTCATGGGACAGTATTGAGGATGACTTCCTAATATGTTTCAATGTATTTTTTTTTCCAGTTAACAAATATTAATTTATGACGTGTAGAATTAATAATCGACTAGATTACGAGTTTTGCGTTATAAGGGGTGCGGCACTAACTTGCAAGTTATTGTCACCGCTCACTTCCCTACAGTGCTGGTATTACAGGTTTAAAAAAAAACAGGCGTTATCAGGCAAGAAGTGAGCGTGAAGCAAAATTGAGCTCCATACCACACTCCAATACCAGTGCTGCTGAAGGCTGCGGTGAGCTGGTTTTACGTCATCAATGGGGAGAGCCGGCTGCAAAAAAGCAGCGTAAAGCTCCATAACATAGCCCCATTGATTCCTAGGGGGAAACACAATTTATGTTTACACCTAACATCCTAACATGAACCCCGAGTCTAAACACCCCTAATCTTACACTTATTAACCCCTAATCTGCTGCCCCCGACATCACAGACACCTACATTATACTTATTAATCCCTAATCTGCTGCCCCCAACATTGCCGACACCTACATTATATTTATTAACCCCTAATCTCCCGCCCCCAGTGTCACCGCAACCTACCTACACTTATTAACCCCTAATCTGCTGCCCCCAACGTCGCCGCCACTATAATAAACATATTAACCCCTAAACCGCCGTAATCGCAAAAACTAGTTAAATATTATTAACCCCTAATCTGCAGCCCCTAACATTGCCGCCACCTAACGACATTTTTTAACCCCTAATCTGCCGCCACCACTGTACTAAATGTATTAACTCCTAAACCTAAGTCTAACCCTAACCCTAACACCCCCTAGCTTAAATAAATTTAAAATAAATCTAAATAAAACCTACTATCATTACCTAAATAATTCCTATTTAAAACTAAATACTTACCTGTAAAATAAACCCTAAGCTAGCTACAATATAACTAATAGTTACATTGTAGCTAGCTTAGGTTTATTTTTATTTTACAGGCAAGTTTGTATTTATTTTAACTAGGTAGAATAGTTACTAAATAGTTATTAACTATTTACTAACTACCTAGCTAAAATAAATACAAATTTACCTGTAAAATAAAACCTAACCTGGACTTCTGCCGCTTCGTTGAGGATGGATGTCGGGTCTTCAAAAACTGTAAGTGGATCTTCGGGGTTAGTGTTAGGCTTTTTTAAAGGGTTTATTGGCTGGGTTTTATTTTTAGATTAGGGGTTTGGGCACTTGAAAAAGAGCTAAATGCCCTTTTAAGGGCAATGCCCATCCAAATGCCCTTTTCAGGGCAATGGGGAGCTTTTTTTAGTTAGGATTTTATTTTGGGGGTTGGTTTGCTTTTGGGGGGTTGTTCGTATTTTTTTTACAGTTAAAAGAGCTTTTAAGGGCTATTGGTAGTTTAGTTTAGGCTAGGGGTTTTTTTTATTTTGGGTGGGGGCGTTTTTTTTTTTTGATAGGGCTATTAGAGTAGGTGTAATTAGTTTAAATATCTGATAATTTCTTTTTTTATTTTGTGTAATTTAGTGGGGGTTTTTTTGTAATTTAGGTAATTGTATTTAATTTAGGTAATTGATTTAATTGTAGTGTAAGGTTAGGTGTTAGTGTAAGACAGGTTAGGTTTTATTTTACAGGTAAATTTGTATTTATTTTAGCTAGGTAGTTAGTAAATAGTTAATAACTATTTAGTAACTATTCTACCTAGTCAAAATAAATACTAACTTGCTAGTAAAATAAAAATAAACCCTAAGCTAGCTACAATGTAACTATTAGTTATATTGTAGCTAGCTTAGGGTTTATTTTACAGGTAAGTATTTAGTTTTAAATAGGAATTATTTAGGTAATGACAGTAGGTTTTATTTAGATTTATATTAATTATATTTAAGTTAGGGGGGGTTAGGGTTAGACAGTTTTAGGGGTTAATAAATTTAGTACAGTGGCGGCGACGTTGGGGGCGGCAGATTATGGGTTAATAAATGTAGGTAGGTGGCAGCGATGTTAGGGGCGGAAGATTAGGGGTTAATAATATTAAACTAGTGTTTGTGATGCAGGAGTGCGGCGGTTTAGGGGTTAATATGTTTATTATAGTGGCGGTGATGTCCGGAGCGGCAGATTAGGGGTTAATCATTTTATTTTAATGTTTGCAATGCGGGAGGGCCTCGGTTTAGGGGTTAATAGGTAGTTTATGGGTGTTAGTGTACTTTTTAGCACTTTAGTTATGAGTTTTATGCTACAGCTTTGTAGCGTAAAACTCATAACTACTGACTTTTAGTTTACAGTATGCATCTTGGCGGTATTGGCTGTACCGCTCACTTTTTGGCCTCCCAGGCAGACTCGTAATACTGGCGCTATTTTTCCCATTAAAAAATGACTTTTTGAAAGCTGCGGTAACTACGTTGCGTAATGGCCAAAAAAGCGTGCCGTGCAGCTAAACCTGCAAGACTCGTAATACCAGCGGTAGTGAAAAAGAGCCTTAACGCTGCTTTTTCACTCATACCGCAAAACTCGTAATCTAGCCGAATGTTAGTAATTTTATATTATTTTGATTAAATCTATATATTTTTTTACTCTCCAAGCACTTGAATGTTTAGATTATAATTTGTGTACAGGTGTTAACAATGATATGTAATGTGAACTTTTTATTATAGAAAATTCAGTTTTGTTAGTGTGTGGAATGAGGATGTGCAAGAACTTTAACAATAAAAAAAAATGCTTAAAAATGTAAATTCAAACAGGAAAATATATGTTTTTGATGCCCAAGCTGCTGAATTTAAAAAGTAAAAAAAATATATATATTGTCCTGATTAACTACTATAAAAGTGTCAAATTGCAACATGCACAGTATGGATGGATTATCGAAGGTTTTTCAAATTTATTGAAACACAATTTAATATAAAAAGCCATGAAATGCATTTAAGAAGGGACATTTGATTATTTGGAATGGTTTTCTGTGTGTTCATTAAAACGAGACACTAAAGTCAAAGTTAAACATTCATGGTTAAAGGGATAGTCTAGTCCAAAATAAACTTTCATGATTCAGATAGGGCATGTCATTTTAAACAACTTTCCAGTTAACTTTTATCACCAATTTTGCTTTGTTCTCTTGATATTCTTAGTTGAAAGCGAAACCTAGGAGGTTCATATGCTAATTTCTAAACCCTTGAAGGACGCCTCTTATCTCAGGGCATCTAACAGTTTTTCACCACTAGAAGGTGTTAGTTCATGTGTTTCATATAGATAACACTGTGCTCACGCACGCGGAGTTCCTAGGAGCCAGCACTGATTGGCTAAAATGCAAGTCTGTCAAAAGAACTGAAATAAGGGGCAGTTTGCAGATGCTTAGATACAAGATAATCACAGTGTAATAATATAACTGTGTTGGTTATGCAAAACTAGGGAATGGGTAATAAAGGGATTATCTATCTTTTAAAACAATAACAATTCTGGTGTAGACTGTCCCTTTAAGGTAGAGCACATAGTTTTAATAAACTTTCTAATTTTCTTCCATCATCAAATTGAGCAGCCTTTTTATACACTGTGGGCAAGATTACAAGTCGCGCTGTATGGGTTTTCTGCACACAATATGGTCTTTTCGCAACTTGTAATACCTCCGCAACCCTAGATGCGAAAAAGCCATAATGCGCACAGTGTTTTCTCAATTGGGAAAAACAGATTTGCCGCGTGATTTGTAATCATGCCCTTTATGAGGCACAGCTACTACTAAACATGTTCATGACTTCACAGTATATAGATATATGAGTATGTGATTGGCTGATAGCTGTCACATGATACAGAGTCCCAGCAAATTGAAGCAAATTTTTAAATGTGTCAGTAATAATCTACTGCTCCTTTAAAATTATGCTATTGCATTGTCTTTGTATTATGCGTTTGTTAATTTTGCAGTTCTATTGTATTTAATGGTCCTTATATATAACCCGCATATTCTTCTGTAAGCAGTGGTTTTGCATTTCCTTAAGAAATAGGTCACCAACTTTTACAAGATGGCAGACGCAGTACGAAGTAATACTGTACTTACACATCATTATGTGCATGCATAGTATCATATCTATCTAGCACCAGCCATCCTACAAAGGCTACCGCCATATTAATTTTGGAGAAAAAAAAATCCCCTCCTTTTAATAATTAGGGGGGAAGCAAGAAGGAGCTGTCTATATTGACTGGTGGTGTCCATATTATTATTTTCTCAGTTGTGCCAGAGTTGTTTTTTTGTTTTTAATTTAGAAGAGGGAGACAGCTCAATTATGACATTAAACCCTCCCTTTAAAAGGACACTGAACCCACATTTTTTCTTTTGTGATTCAGACAGAGCATGCAATTTTAAGCAACTTTCTAATTTACTCCTATTATAAAATTTTCTTCATTCTCTTGGTATGTTTATTTTAAAAGCAAGAATGTAAGTTTAGATGCCGGCCCATTTTTGGTGAACAAACTGAGTTGTTCTTGCTGATTTGACAGCACCAATAAACAAGTGCTGTCCATGGTCCTGAATCAAAAATTTGCTGGCTCCTTAGCTTAGATTCCTTCTTTTTCAAATAAAAATAGCAAGAGAACGAAGAAAAATTGATAATAGGAGTAAATTAAAAAGTTGCTTAAAATTGCATGCTCTATCTGAATCATGAAAGAAAAAAAATGGGTTCAGTGTCCCTTTAATTCTAACTAGTTGATTATTTAAAGGGATAGGAACGTCAAAATTAAACTTGCATGATTCAGATAGAGCATGTAATTTTAAGACACTTTTAAATGTACTTCTATTTTCAAATGTGCTTTGTCATCTCAGCATCCCTGGTTGAAAAAGAATACGCACATATCCTACACTAGTGGGAGCTAGCTGCTGATTGGTGCCTACACACATTTATCTCTTGTGATTGGCTAACTAGATGTGTTCAGCTAACTGTCAGCAGTGCAATGCTGTTGCTTCAGCAAAGGATAACAAGAGAATGAAGCAAATTTAATAATAGAAGTAAATTAAAAAGTTTTTTTTTTAAATTGTACGTTCTATCCAAATCACGAAAGAAAATGTTGTGGTTTCCTGTTCCTTTAACCAATCAAGGAATAAACACCCTTGAAATAAATTCAGTTGAATTGATCCACTCACTTCAATCATCCCCAAGAATGGCAATGGAAGACGGACTCAGAAATTAGATGACTAAAAGCAACTGAGAAGCAGGGCTTTTATCAATGCAGAAATCTCCCTATTTTTTAAATTTGAGAATGATGTAATGCTGTTTTTTAACAGAGATTAAATACTATTATTGAGTACAATGTAAGGAGGGTCAGGTCAGAGATAATAGCAGAAGAAATACGGATTACTTGTGGGTCAATGCTGATGGGGTGGGAGATGTTGACAGTGATGTGGGGGGTTGATTGAACTAAAAGGTTTATTGTAGTGGGTAATATTGGTAATGTATATGCAAGACCGGTTAATGTTAGGGCCAGTGTCTATTAAACACCAGCATGGAAATCTAATCCCTGTCTCTATTGTTAATTTATTGTTAAAATTAAACTTTCATGATTCAGATAGAGCATGCAATTTTAAGCAACTTTCTAGTTTACTCATATTATCAATTTTTTTTTGTTCTCTTGGTATCTTTATTTGAATGTAAGCTTAGAAGCTGGCCCATTTTTGGTTCAGCACCAGTATAGCACTTACTGATTGGTGGCTATATTTAGACACCAATCAGAAAGTGCTACCCAGGTGCTGAACCAAAAACAGAATTTATGTTTACCTGATACATTTCTTTCTCCTACGGTGTGTTCGGTCCACGGCTTCATCCTTACTTGTGGGAATATTCTCTTCCCTAACAGGAAATGGCAAAGAGAGCACAGCAAAAGCTGCCCATATAGCTCCCCCTCTGGCTCCGCCCCCCAGTCATTCGACCGACGGTTAGGAGAAAAAGGAGAAACTATAGGGTGCCGTGGTGACTGTAGTGTACAGAAACAAAAAATTTTAAACCTGACTAAAAGTCAGGGCGGGCCGGGGGCGTGTCCGAACCGCGCACTTGACAAGTCGCACTCACTGTAAGCTCTGAAAGATTCCTCTTTAATCTGCCGATTTTAGAGCCTTTAACAGCAAAACCAACTGCACCATTCAACATATGAAAGTTGCCAAACAAAAGGGGACTATAATTCGACTGCTGTTTTTATGATTTCTGGGTCACAGTTCGGAAGAGTGAAACCTGGGGCGGCGGCCCATTCACAGGTAGCGATCCCCCCCCGGACTCTCCGGGTTAACAGTGCTGGCGGCAAGTTCCTGCCTTACTGCTCCTTCTAACAACACAGCACAGCATAGCATATCGATATCAATCCTACATATTACAAACCTCCAGTCTCTAACCTACCAGACAGAAGGCCGACTTAAAATGGTGACCACGTGGGAGATAGAACTAGCGCAGGACCTGGATGAGCGTTTCGCTAGACTAGATCTCTTGCTCCACAAAATATACCAAAGAACTCTAACACCCGACCTCATAAAGAACCCTGAACCACTGACAGAGAAAGTAGAAGCATTGGAACAGTACTTTACAAAACCTGAGAATCAAGTTGGCGGTCAGAAGAGGCCAGCAACGGAGGAAAAGTTTCCACTTGTACAAGTTCCCCCGATCCATCCAGAAGATCGAGTGTTAACCAAGGCTCCTCTAGACGACAACTGTTATCCCTACAGAGAGATGGGCCAGGTTGAGGCTGATCCGCAGGCTGCGCCGAAGGGCCCCGGCGAGGCTGACAGACGATCACACACTCTTTGGCTGACGGACGGGAGCGTCTCCATTTCTCCCGATGTTGGTGAGCCAGCTACCTTTGCTATAACACCTGTAAGGAGTTGCCTCCTGCCAGATGCTCTCGCACCACATACCAGTGAAACACTCGATCCAGCTCAGCATACCTTAACAGGGACAACATCGGATCCAAAGGTAAATCAATCTGATAGCATACTACAGGCTCCAATATGCACAACGAGATCACACTTGCCGATATCCCTCCTTGAGCAGGGCAATACACATCTGCCGCAAGCCTCTAGAGACGCAGCCCTGTTGCTCCCGGTGGGACCTTTTTCCACAGTGCTCAGTGGGGACACAAAATCACTTAAGGCATTACTGGCAACTGACGAACTTATAGCCTATTTGTCCGAGAGGCTTCTTTGTGACAGCATACCCTTATGGCTCAATCCACACTGCTTTGAGGCCTTTAACATAAGGTGGAGAGACTCCCGGACTAGAATTGGTACTGCACGCGATAAGAATCTTGCAGTTTGTCATCAATCATCCCTATCAATGGTTTGCAACGGAGATTATCTCTGCATTCATAGAGGAGCACTCGCTCATAAAACTGGAGAGGGGTAGATAAAATAAAGACAAACTGTAGTGGGGGTGATGTAATCTGTTGTTGAGTTTTGTGGCTTATTATTCAATGTTTGCTTGTGTTTTCTAAATATGTGTTAAGTTACTTGATGCCCCTTCAATTTCTCAAGCAGCGATCTAGCTCATACTGAGGTAACTAGACTAACTTAAATGTAAATAATACTTATGACCTTACTCTTCCGAACAGTCTTTGCTCCCTTCAAGCCACACAATTCTATAGATAGGGAATGTACGATACAAAATTACCAGCTGTATTTTAGTTTATTGCTTGTGTTCATGATGGGAAGTTATTATCATGACCTGTCTCATGTCCCGCGGTTGGCGGCCGCGTCTGCAGGCAAGATGGCATAAATGTTCACTGTGCATGAAGCAATAATTTCTATCAAAGGTTGTACAGGTTGTGGAATGTAAACCGCTGATCTCATAAATTTTCCCGGAGTACTGTCATTTCAATTATATATTTTCTAATGAGCTGCAATAACATAATATGTTCACTCACCACCCTTGAACTATGCCCCACACACTCTAGAGGAGGGACATTAAGATTGATGATCTAACTAGTAAACTTTTCTATACTGCCTTATATCCAGACCCACGTCTCCTGCCTGGGAGTTGGATTCATTTGACATTTATTAACGAGCATAAGGCAGACCTCACTTTATTATTTTAGAGAATCCTGTCTTTCTAGAATATCCTCATATAGCAGTAAATAGAGTCCCTTCCTCTAACACTGTAGAATAATAGGAAACCCATCCATAAACTTATTTAATCCCTAAGTATTACATTCCCTGATGGAGAGGCTTGATAGGTTGGCTGATATTCATTTATCTCAATCTGAACACTAACTGTCCAGCCAATATCTTACTGAGAGCCTTTGTTTTCCACCTTTTTTCCCCCTTCTTCTGGTTTGTTCGTTTTTCTGGTTTGTGTCCTGTTTACTTTGCATGGAATAGATATATCATATATCATCTATGGACAGATGCGCTGATACCTTAAATTGTCACATTCATTGATGTATATCGTGTACACTTATTGCGTGGTGTATGTGCCTATCTTATGTTGAAACCACAAAAAGGAGGAAATATATCTGTCACTATGCCCATGCAAACATGTTTTTTATGACTGCATTGTATTATATCTGCATTTTAAATCAGAACATGTATTATGTATAACTGAACTCATTGTTATGCGCAAATTCCGCAATAAAAATTTAAAAATTAAATGTAAAAAAAAAAAAAAAGTCAGGGCGGGCCATGGACCGGACACACCGTAGGAGAAAGAAATTTATCAGGTAAACATAAATTCTGTTTTCTCCTACATTGGTGTGTCCGGTCCACGGCTTCATCCTTACTTGTGGGAACCAATACCAAAGCTTTAGGACACGGATGAAGGGAGGGAACAAGTCAGGTAACCTAAACGGAAGGCACCACAGCTTGCAACACCTTTCTCCCAAAAACAGCCTCCGAAGAAGCATAAGTATCGAATTTGTAAAATTTGGCAAAAGTATGCAGAGAAGACCAAGTCGCTGCCTTAGATCTGATCAACAGAAGCCTCGTTCTTGAAGACCCATGTGGAAGCCACAGCTCTAGTAGAGTGAGCTGTAATTCGTTCAGGAGGCTGCCGTCCGGATGATGCTTTTCAGCCAAAAAGAAAGAGAGGTAGCAGTAGCTTTCTGCCCTCTCCTCTTACCAGAATAAACGACAAACAAAGATGATGTTTGTCTGAAATCCTTTGTTGCTTCTAAATAGAATTTTAAAGCACGGACCACATCTAGGTTGTGTAACAAACGTTCCTTCTTTGAAACTGAATTCGGACACAGAGAAGGAACAACTATTTCCTGGTTAATATTCCTGTTGGAAACTACTTTTGGAAGAAAACCAGGTTTGGTACGTAAAACTACCTTATCTGCATGAAATACCAGATAGGGAGAAGTACACTGCAAAGCAGATAATTCAGAAGCTCTTCTAGCAGAAGAAATAGCAACTAAAAACAGAACTTTCCAAGATAATAACTTAATATCTAAGGAATGCAAAGGTTCAAACGGAACCCCTTGAAGAACTGAAAGAACTAAGTTTAGACTCCATGGAGGAGTCATAGGTCTGTAAACAGGCTTGATTCTGACTAACGCCTGTACAAACGCTTGTACATCTGGCACGGCTGCCAGACGTTTGTGCAACAAGACAGACAGAGCAGATATCTGTCCCTTTAGAGAACTAGCTGACAGACCTTTCTCCAAACCCTCTTGGAGAAAGGAAAGAATCCTAGGAATTTTGATTTTACTCCAAGAAAAACCCTTGGATTCGAACCAACGGATATATTTGTGCCATATCTTATGGTAAATCTTCCTAGTCACAGGCTTTCTGGCTTGAACCAGAGTATCTATAACTGAATCTGAAAACCCACGCTTAGATAGAATCAAGCGTTCAATTTCCAAGCAGTCAGTTTCAGAGAGACTAGATTTGGATGTTCGAATGGACCTTGTACTAGAAGATCCTGTCTCAAAGGTAGCTTCCATGGTGGAGCCGATGACATATTCACCAGGTCTGCATACCAAGTCCTGCGTGGCCCCGCAGGACCTATTAGGATCACCGAGGCCTTCTCCTGTTTGATCCTGGCTACCAGCCTGGGAAGGAGAGGGAACGGTGGAAACACATAAGCTAGATTGAACGACCAAGGCGCCACTAATGCATCCACTAGTGTCGTCCTGGGATCCCTGGATCTGGACCCGTATCGAGGAACTTTGAAGTTCTGACGAGACGCCATCAGATCCATATCCGGAGTGCCCCATAGTTGAGTTAACTGGGCAAAGACCTCCGGGTGGAGTTCCCACTCCCCCGGATGGAAAGTCTGACGACTCAAATAATCCGCCTCCCAATTGTCTACTCCTGGGATGTGGATTGCAGATAGGTGGCAGGAGTAATCCTCCGCCCATTTGATGATCTTGGATACCTCTGTCATCGCCAAGGAACTCTTTGTTCCCCCCTGATGATTGATGTACGCTACAGTCGTCATGTTGTCCGACTGAAATCTTATGAATCTGGCCTTCGCTAGGTGAGGCCAGGCCAGGAGCGCATTGAATATCGCTCTCAGTTCCAAAATGTTTATCGGGAGAAGGGACTGTTCCCGAGACCACAGACCCTGAGCTTTCAGGGAGTCCCAGACCGCGCCCCAGCCTAAGAGACTGGCGTCGGTCGTGACGATGACCCACTCTGGTCTGCAGAAACTCATTCCCTGAGACAGGTGATCCTGAGTCAACCACCAGCGGAGTGAGTCTCTGGTTACCTGGTCTACTTGAATCTGGGGAGACAAGTCTGCATAATCCCCATTCCACTGTTTGAGCATGCACAGTTGCAATGGTCTTAGATGAATTCGAGCAAAAGGAACCACGTCCATTGCTGCAACCATTAGTCCTATTACCTCCATGCACTGAGCTATGGAAGGCTGAGGAATAGATTGAAGAACTTGACAAGCGTTTAGAAGTTTTAATTTTCTGACCTCTGTCAGAAAAATCTTCATTTCTACAGAATCTATTATTGTTCCCAGAAAGGGAACCCTTGTAGACGGGGACAGGGAACTCTTTTCTACGTTCACCTTCCACCCGTGAGACCTGAGAAAGGCTAATACAATGTCTGTATGAGCCCTTGATCTGGAAAGGGACGCTTGGATTAGGATGTCGTCTAAGTAAGGTGCCACCGCAATGCCCCTCGGTCTTAGAACCGCTAGTAGGGACCCTAGCACCTTTGTGAAAATTCTGGAAGCAGTGGCTAAACCGAACAGAGAGCCACGAACTGGTAATGTTTGTCCAGAAAGGCGAACCTTAGGAACTGATGATGATCTTTGTGGATAGGAATATGTAGGTACACATCCTTTAAGTCCACGGTAGTCATGTATTGACCCTCCTGGATCGTTGGTAAAATCGTTTGAATGGTTTCCATTTTGAATGATGGAACTCTGAGGAATTTGTTTAGAATTTTTAAATCCAGAATTGGCCTGAAAGTTCCCTCTTTTTTGGGAACTACAAACAGGTTTGAGTAAAACCCCTGACCTTGTTCCGCTGTTGGAACTGGGTGTATCACTCCCATCTTTAATAGGTCTCCTACGCAATGTAAGAATGCCTGTCTCTTTATCTGGTCTGAAGATAAGCGAGACATGTGGAACCTTCCCCTTGGAGGAAGTTCTTTGAACTCTAGAAGATACCCCTGAGAGACTATTTCTAGTGCCCAGGGATCCGGAACATCTTTTGCCCAAGCCTGAGCAAAGAGAGAAAGTCTGCCCCCTACTAGATCCGGTCCCAGATTGGGGGCTACCCCTTCATGCTGTCTTGGTAGCAGCAGCAGGCTTCTTGGCCTGTTTACCCTTGTTCCAGCCTTGCATTGGTTTCCATGCTGGTTTAGGCTGGGAAGCGTTACCCTCTTGTCTAGAGGCTGCAGAGTTAGGAGACGGTCCGTTCCTGAATTTGCGAAAGGAACGAAAATTAGATTTGTTCTTAGCCTTGAAAGGCCTATCCTGTGGGAGGGCATGGCCCTTTCCCCCAGTGATGTCAGAAATAATCTCCTTCAATTCTGGCCCAAAAAGGGTCTTACCTTTGAAAGGAATATTAAGCAGTTTTGTCTTGGACGACACATCCGCCGACCAAGATTTTAGCCAAAGCGCTCTGCGCGCCACTATTGCAAAACCTGCTAATTTAGCCAATTGAAAAGCGGCATCTAAAATAAAGGAATTAGCCAACTTTAGTGCGGGAATTCTGTCCATGACTTCCTCATATGGAGTCTCCTTATGGAGCGAATTTTCTAGTTCCTCGAACCAAAAAGACGCCGCCGTGGTGACAGGAATAATGCAGAAAATTGGTTGGAGAAGGAAACCTTGCTGAACAAATATCTTTTTAAGCAATCCTTCCAATTTTTTATCCATAGGATCTTTGAAAGCACAACTGTCCTCAATGGGAATAGTTGTGCGCTTGGCCAACGTAGAAACTGCCCCCTCAACCTTAGGGACTGTTTGCCATGCGTCCCTTCTGGGGTCGACAATGGGGAACATTTTCTTAAATATAGGAGGTGGGACAAAAGGTATACCTGGCTTCTCCCACTCCTTGGTCACTATGTCCGCCACCCTCTTGGGTATTGGAAAGGCATCAGCGTGCACAGGGACCTCTAGGAATTTGTCCATTTTGCACAATTTCTCTGGAATCACCAAAGAGTCACAATCATCAAGAGTAGTTAGCACCTCCTTAAGCAGGGCACGGAGATGTTCTAACTTAAATTTAAACGCCACAATATCAGGTTCTGCCTGCTGAGAAACTTTTCCTGAATCAGAAATTTATCCCTCAGACAGACCCTCCCTCACTGCCAATTCAGACTGGTGTGAGGGTATAACAGATAAATTATCGTCAGTGCCCACTTGCTCATCCTCTGTATTTAAAACTGAGCAATCACGCTTTCTGGGAAATGCTGGCAGTTTGGATAAAAGATTTGCTATAGAATTATCCATTACTGCAGTTAATTGCTGCATAGTAACAAGCATTGGCGCGCTAGATGTACTAGGTGTCGCCTGCGCGGGCAAAACTGGTGTTGACACAGAAGGAGAGGATGATGAACTATCCCCACTACCTTCATTTGAAGAATCATCTTGGGCAACCTTATTAAATGTGACAGTACTGTCCTTACTTTGTTTGGGCGCCATGGCACAATTTGAACATACATTTAAAGGGGGAACCACCTTGGCCTCCATACACACAGAACATATGCTATCTGAAGGTATAGACATGTTAGACAGACTTTGGCAGGCTATTAATGCAATAAAACCGTTTTTAAACAAAACCGTTACTGTCTCTTTAAATAATAAAAAGAGCACACTTAATTTCTGAACGTTTGAAAAACTATGAAGGAAATATCCGATCTTTACAAAATTTGCACCCTAGTGTCTTAATGCTTTGAAAGTATTGCACACCAAATTTCAAGTCTCTAACCCCTTGAGCAAACCGGAGCTAATTGTTCAATTTACCAGTTTAAACCCACTACAGTCCCTGCCACAGCCTTTGCTGCGGCTTTTACCTTCCTTTGGGGTTATTCACCACAGAAATAAGCCTTCTTGAAATCGTTTTTGCTTCCAAAAGTAACTGCGCAACTGAGGCGCGAAAATGAGGCCTCCTCCCTCTGCATACCAGAGTGAAGGGGCCTTCCTGACTAGATTAGGTGCCTAAACAACTGCCAGGCGTAATAAAAACGTTCCCAAAAGTGTTTCAAAGTCACAAAACACTCCAAAATTCATGTAAATATTATATAAATCAATCGATTTAGCCCACAATAGTGTCAACCAGTATAGAGCCCATTTATAAGCCTTCATTCTGTTATGAGTCTAAGAAAATGGCTTACCGATCCCATAAGGGAAAATGACTTCTAGCATTACTATGTCTTGTTAGAAAAGAGACTAGTCATACCTGGAGCAGAAAAGTCTGAAAACTGTTCCCCCCAACTGAAGTTCTCTGGTTTCAACAGTCCTGCGTGGGAACAGCAATGGATTTTAGTTACTGTTGCTAAAATCATACTCCTCTTTTAACAGAACTCTTCATCACTTTCTGTTGTAGAGTAAATAGTACAAACCGGCACTATTTTAAAATAACAAACTCTTGATAGAAAAAATAAAACTACAACTAACACCACATACTCTTTACCATCCCCGTGGAGATGCTACTTGTCAGGTTACCTGACTTGTTCCCTCCCTTCATCCGTGTCCTAAAGCTTTGGTATTGGTTCCCACAAGTAAGGATGAAGCCGTGGACCGGACACACCAATGTAGGAGAAAACAGAATTTATGTTTACCTGATAAATTTCTTTCTCCTACGGTGTGTCCGGTCCACGGCCCGCCCTGGCTTTTAGTCAGGTTTAAAAAAATTTGTTTCTGTAGACTACAGTCACCACGGCACCCTATAGTTTCTCCTTTTTCTCCTAACCGTCGGTCGAATGACTGGGGGGCGGAGCCAGAGGGGGAGCTATATGGACAGCTTTTGCTGTGCTCTCTTTGCCATTTCCTCTTAGGGAAGAGAATATTCCCACAAGTAAGGATGAAGCCGTGGACCGGACACACCAATGTAGGAGAAAATGGGCCGGCTCCTAGGCTTACATTCATGCTTTTTTTCAAATAAAGATAGCAAGAGAACAGAGTAAATGGATAATAGGAAGTCATTAGATAGTTGCTTAAAATTGCTGCTCTATCTGAATCATGAAAGTTTAATTTTGACTAGACTATTACTTTAAATACAAAAATAGAAAAGAAAAAGCATTACGCAAGTCCATTTAAACATAGTTTAGAAAAACTCATTTTTAAAAATAAACCTTTAATAAACATCTATGTCTATCATATCTGAAAAGCAGGAGGCCAACAGGCACTGTTATATGATTCAACAAGCACTGAGAACAAAGCACATCAATCCTTATTATATATGTTAATTAATTAATTACCGAGTACAGTGTTAGTCAAATTTTATTACAGTTATCCCACTACTGACTGACAACAAATACAAAACATCCCTATGCCAAATAAACAATGTCGTTATCGTCTCTGTCTAGTCTTTTAGTAGCCTTTGCATTAGTTATTAAAATTATTTGGGTCTGTGCTATACACTGCAAAATTTACACATTCAGGGACAGAAAAAACGTAACTTTCATGATTCAGATAGAACATGCAATTTAAACAACGTTTCAACGTACATCTATTATCAGATTTGCTTTGTTCCTTTCGTATCCTTTGTTAACGTGTCTTAAGCAGTCTCAGGCAGCTATGTTTTCTATGTATAACATAGAAACAAACACTGGTGCCAGATGACTTAAGACGTGCACACTCCTGATCTCACAAAAGATACTAAGAGAGCTAAGCAAAATTGATAATAAAAGTTGTTTAAAATGACATGCTCTATCCAATCCATTTAACCACTTTGATGAGCAAGATGAAGCGTCCTTGTCATGCACATCGCAAGCCTTTTTCGTCATGTAGGGGGATTTGCTTTGGAATGGGACATTATATGCATAATAAAAAATCTGGTATGTCTATCGACCCTTAAGAAGGTTTTTTTTTTAGTAGACAAGTCCCTCTCTTAAAATTTTGTCTGTATAATTATATGATCACTGTGGTAACAATGAACATCTTGCAAGAAAAAGGGGCTTTTATTTCTGTACTGCACAAGGGGGCCTCTCTAATCTATATTATAACCCCCAAAAGCCTGTATGGGCCCCTATTTCACGTGTCTACCATTGATGACAGTTTAGTAACGTGATAACAGTAACAGCAGTGGTCACTTGGCCATTTTTAATGTTATTTACTGAAATCTAATCAAAAATATACTTTTTTCTTTTTACAGTTTTTACTGCAGCTATCTCACATAATTATAATTACAATAATGGTATATTGTGAATCTGCAAGGCCTTCTAAAAAAAAACAATAGATAATTTGTGTGAGTCACTCACTGGCATATGACTTACAATAGGGTTTAAATGTAGGTAGCAAAAAAAAGCTCAAAATTGTCTCAGCTACGGGGTGAAAAAAGGCTTAGCAGCGAAAGGGTTAATTTTCATTTTGACGTTTTAATGATAATGAATATGCAAAGTTAAAAACATTCTCATTTAAATGACTGATATCATTTTTTTACTAATGGCTGATGAAATAGAGTAGACAAACTTACACTCATGGTATGATCAGGTAAAGTTTGGATAAAATACAGAAATAGAGTGCATTAGACCTGGAACAGAAATGTGACCAGAACAGGCTGAAAGAAGAAAAGGCCTGTGTTTACAGGAGTTCTTAGCTTGTTCACTGCCAAAGAGAATTCCCTTTTGACATTCTGTCCCTTCCCTCATTTTGTCTGTTAATAGACTTCTAAATTCAACTGTGACTAATTCATGTGATAACTAAAAGTACACATCACTATATCTTCCAATTAACAACTTCCCCCATGGAATCTTCTAAATTTTCACAATTCAGTAGGGAGGATGAAGCCAGAAAAGAAGAAAATGAGAATGTGAAATGTATTAAATAAATATACTGTTGTTGTTTTGTTTTTTTACAAAGCACCTTCTATGAGGTTCATTGAGCAGGGGGCTACTATATATTATGACAGCCCTATTATATCCCTATAAAGACATATATTAATTGTCCTAATCTTACTTGTGTGTCCTAGTACCTGTAGCATTAATAGGGCTAGATTTATTAACGCCCTACGGCTGCAAGTTCTCACAAGAACTTGCTCGCCGTCATTTATCAAGCAGCGGTCACCAGACCGCTGCTTCCCTAGCCTCTTCGCCACCTCTAATGTGGCGAAATTCAATCTCCTCGGTCTAGTCAGACCGAGGAGATAGACAGCTCTTGCCCGTGCGTGATTGGCTGTGTGCGGGCAGGGGGTGGGATTGCACGCGAGCGCAAAATTGCGCTCGTGTGCAATGCCGAATACCTGCGGGTATTTTCGCCCCGCCACAGGCGAGCTGAGGCGTACAAGGGCGCGTAGACGCGCCCATGTACGCCTCAGCTTTAATAAATCTAGCCCTAAGTTCAACAGCACTGTACTATTAAGCCAACTAGACACTTTTTCAGCAGTTTTCCATTTGACAAGTAGGTGAGTCTTAATTTAAGACATGTTAACAAATAGTTTAGCTATGCAGAGTATCTTCAAAAGAAAACCACACACAAAAGCGAACAGAAAGTAAAAACTAGGGTTGTCACCTCGGCCATGTTTTCCTGGACACTTATATGTTAGCTATGCATCAGGGTATGCAGGGAGGAACATGAATAGTGCTATCTAGGGTCACTATGTGCTGTCCAGAGGTGCAATGCATGTTGCCCTCTGCACTACCTGCAGCATGTGTAACTCATAAGTGTCCAGGAACTCATGGCTGAGGTGGCACCCCTATATGTATAAGGTAGACATGTTCATCTCCCAGACAATGACCAGTAGTCAGAGGAAGAACTATCATTGGTGTAGCAGGTGTAGCAGGTGCAGGGACTCATAGCAGCCAGTCTATACATAGGTGTGTGCAGAATGTGTACAATGTTAATGCAGGGGAGACTTTTAGTAGTGCAGGATGCAAGTCCACTTATCTATCCTCAAAATCATTATAAAGAGCAGCATGTATATTATTACTATTAGTTACTACTGAGTTACTTTTAGGGGGCACAAAAATATATTTGCACCAGGGTCCTCTGTTAAGTAGGTCCGCTACTGTCAGTAGTACAGGGACTTGTGACAAGACAAAAGTAAGTACAGAGCAGGTAGAGTATGAAATGATCAAAGGGTTCTAGGCAGGCAGCAACTCAGCAAATGTAATATATAGAGCAATAGGTCAAGAGTCAGGTGGTACGTGAAATGACAGGAGCTCGGCAAATTAAATAAATACAACAGGTCAGGATTATTGCACTGGAGAAGCAAACAGCAACCAAACAAAACTGTAACCTAAGATCCAGCTACTAAGCCCCAGGAGACAGGAACTCAGCGAGACAAGACACCATAAAATGGCACTAGCAATACACAGAGCTCTGAAATATGCAAGCTAACTAGTGTAAATGTATAGGGTTAAGGATGGACAGGCAGTCTGTTGTGGCAAGTAAACCAGTTGAAAACAAAGCATAAGAATACACACTGATCATGCACTGACGCAATATTAATTCTGAAGTCATTTTCCAACCAAGTCAGCATCACAACAAAACAATCCAGAAAACCAACGTGGGGACAAAACAGCAGAACAGAATGATACACCTGGAAAAACTGAGAGATACATTGACAGGTAGGATTAGGGGCTGTGTTACTGAAACCCATACACCTCCCGATGTTTAAAGGGACATCAAACAATTCCTGCTTTTGTTGTGCTTACACCGTGCTCCCTCAAAAGGCCAAAAAGCAAATTATTTAGCCTAGGTTTTATTCAAAATGTTACAAATAGCCTAAACTAGAAAAGTGGTGTGGGACATTTTTACATAAAAACAAGAGATTTTAACCATAAGTACTAAAGTCCAAGCACCTCTCTATTCTTTGATTAAAAAAACAAAACAAAAAAAAACAGATTACAGTGTATTACTACTATATAGATTACAGTGTATTACTACCATATATATTACAGTGTATTACTACTATATAGATTACAGTGTATTACTACTATATAGATTACAGTGTATTACTACCATATAGATTACAGTGTATTACTACTATATAGATTACAGTGTATTACTACTATATAGATTACAGTGTATTACTACCATATAGATTACAGTGTATTACTACTATATAGATTACAGTGTATTACTACTATATAGATTACAGTGTATTACTACTTTATAGATTACAGTGTATTACTACTATATAGATTACAGCAGGGGTGGGCAAGAGGTAGATCGCGTTTTACCAGTGGACCCTGAGTAAATCTTGAGGTGACCGCCTGGAAGATTTTAAAAAGTCTGCATAATAAGATAAACATTTCTCACACATCTAGATTATAAGTGAAGAGCCTCGTCACCGTAGATATATGAGAAATGTTTCTCTAATGCAGACTTTTGAAATCAGCTATTAGTCTATGACAGGGGTATGTGAACTTCAGCATGCGGGACGCGGCTGTAGCTGAATTCGCTGCCCCAGCTTCGGTTACTGCCTGTCCCAAACTCTCCTACTTTTTGTCTGAAGAGCGGTCACCGGTCAGTCTATAGTACAGACTCTTCATGCACCAGGCTGAGATACTGCTCGGTATTCCTGGGTTTGGCCGTTCCAGGTCCTGCTCTGTCTGATATTCTGCTGCTACTTTCTAGTTCTGTCCTCCGTTACTTGTCACCAGGCTCTACTGGGTGAATGGTCTGGTAGTGTTTTTTTCCCCAGGGTCTGTTACTCCCCATCAGGTTATTTTACTTACTCTGTACCAGGCTTTGATGCTGCTCTCTGATACTTTCTCTGACACACTTTTATTAGCTATACTTTCTGCAGCTTTCTGTCCCCAGAATTTGTTGTCACGAAATTGTGTAGGTCAGTGCTGTTGCTGCTATACCAGTCTATGGTTGCTGTGTAAGGTGGTACAGAGCCTGCAGGTCTTGCTGCTGTCACTGTCCCAACTATTTGCAATAGTCTTCAGCCAGTAGAGGACGGATGGAGAGCATCCAAAAGGACCTGCCCCCTAATAAACCTGACATGGCGTCCAGCCAATAAAATTAATTTGTAGAATGAGTCTGTCTATGATTGGCTGAGAATAGTTCATTGTCATTGTTGTACATGAGCTGTGGGTTTCCAATGTGTTCCAGGCTTGACTACTCCGCTAGCCCTAGACTTGAGCCATTTTGATTGTGCGGTACACAGATAAGGTTGCTTGATGGTCCCGGCGTGACGTAAAGAGAGAGCTCTCTCAGTAAGTAAAGAGCGTGGCTGTATTTATTATTAAAGAGCGTGGCTGATTTTTAAAGCTGTATTATTTGTGAGAAAAATACAATTTTCAGCCAACAGGTCCTATTTGTGGCAAAAATACAATTTTTAGCCAGCAACTGGTGTTTTTTTTTTAGTTAGGTGACCACGTCACCTGGAATAAAATTACAGGTAGCCCTTGCCTTACAAAAGTCTGCCCACCCCTGGATTACAGTGTATTACTACTATATACAGTAGATTACAGTGTATTGCTACTATATAGATTACAATGTATTACTACCATATAGATTACAGTGTATTGCTACTATATAGATTACAGTGTATTGCTACTATATAGATTACAGTGTGATCCTACTATATAGATTGCAGTGCATTACTACTATATAGATTGCAGTGTATAACTACTATATAGATTACAGTGTATAACTACTATATAGATTACAGTGTATAACTACTATATAGATTACAGTGTATTACTACTATATTGATTACATTGTATTTCAACTATATTAATTACAATGTGTTCCTACTATATTGATTACAGTGTATTCCTACTATAACAATTACAGTGTATTTCTACTACATTGGTAAAAGTTTATTCTAACTATATTGATTACAGGGTATTTATATATACACACACACATATATTTTATAACATGCACATGTATTTTTTAAAGTTTCAATAGCTGTTTAAGTAATAAACAAAATAAGTGTAAAGTTTTAGTGTCTATAAAACAATGGGAGCTGCCATGTTGTAACGTAGGTTATGTTCTCTACTGTGGCCAATTAGGGATAGTTATAAATAGGTCACTAGAGTGTGCAGCCAATGGCTGTGTATAATATAACAGTGTTCCACACTTCCATTTCAATTAGGAACTTAAAAGCTCACAATTTCAGAATGGAATTACATGAAAAGAGGACAAAATAAGTAATGAAAGTATATTGCAGAGTTTTTTTTATATTTATGATTTATCATTTTATATTACCATCTCAAAGTGTTTAATGCCCCTTTAAGATAACTTCTTCAAATACAACAAAAAATAAACATAATGTTACATATCACTGCATACAGTTAAATGAAATAGAGATCATACATCACAAGCAAAATCTTTTAAAGTCACGAGTCTTTATCCCACAGTGAAGTAAATCCTGAGTCCACATGGGTCCAATAATGATTGAGATGAGTGTGACTGAACCAGTACAACATCAGATCAAGGAGAATTACTATCAAAGACTTGCCAAAATAAATATATTGTAGCAAGCAATAATTTTGAATATGAGCCTCAAATCTGTTGTCTTGTGTACTAATTTCAGAAGACATCAAACCTTTAAATTTATCAAAGTACTTTTTCGATATTTTACCCCATCTAGTATAACTCACCATTTCTAAATCTTTATTCCAGAAAGAATTGTAATATCCAGTCTATATTTTGTCCCCTACTATCATATCTAATATCTAGCTCTAGAAACTCCTCAGGTGAGAAGGAAAACAAAAAATAAATGGGGAAAAGAAGGACAAAGAAAGCTATGAAAATCAGAAAAAAGAGAAATTAGTATAAATTACATATCTCAAGATTACCAGTGTATTAATTTCTATACATCCAAGGATTCCATATTCCAATAAGAGTCAAGTTTGTCTAGGCTCTACATTATCTATAACATTCTTTATGGGGAGGGGGGAGATCTTTTCCAATTTCAATCATAATTTTTCATAGTGGCAAAAATAAAGACTACAAGACCTTTTAGTGTTTTTTGTATTCTAGGTGGAAAAATATTAAAGAGACCAATCTCTAATGACATACAAACCTCTATATCCAATTACTACATATGGCAAACAACTCATACAAATACACTTGTACTACAGGGCAACTCCACCATATATGTAGATCTGAACCCCTTTCACCACAGTTTCGCCGTCAATTCATGGAATTTTTCTAACTAATTCCTGAGAGCTTTAATGGTGTGTAGTGCCAATGTAAGAGTAATTTAACATATAGTTCCAATGCGTTAGCAGAATGAAGAGTTTTTTTTGTGAGAGTTAAAGCCAGGGGTGAAACTACAGGGGGTGCAGAGTTCGCAATTGCGACTGGGCCCCCAAGGGTAGGGGCCCAGCTTAAAAAACATTGATCTGCCACTGCCTGCACTGATATCATGTGAGTGTGACATGATGCTTCACTAGTGTCTCTGACTACAGGGGTTAGTCTTTCTGTTTTACCCATTGGTGTTTGTGTGTGTGTGTGTGTATGTATGTATGTGACTGTGTGTATATCTTAGATTCTTGCACCTGGGCCCTGTGGTTTCTAGTTACGCCTCTGGTTAAAGCCTGTTGAAGTATAATGTCTGTGATACTCACTTGTAAGTCTTTTTCCTAAGCTCTTATCTGCCAAGTTTTTCCTGCACCTACATCAGTAATTAGAGCTTCATAATGTAAAGATAGAGGTTTATCCATTTTAGCTCCCATAATCCTACCTTTCTCCCAATTAGTTGTTTCCCTTAAAGGGCCATGATACCCAAATGTTGAAACACTTGAAAGTGATGCAGCATAGCTGTAAAAAGCTGACTAGAAAATATCACCTGAACATCTCTATGTAAAAAAGAAAGATATTTTACCTCAAAAGTTCCTCAGTAGCCACATCCCATTGTAAAGGACTTCTAAACAGCAAATCAGTATGTCTGTCCCGGGACAGCTAAGGGAGTGAGCTTACGTGCACACTCATGTTATTTCCCTACTCACTTTAAGGAAGTTTACTATGAAATCTCATGAGAGCTAAGTGAAATAGTTCATGACCTTAGCACTGCTGATGCTGATTGGCTGCTGTTCGTTTCTTCATTTATTTATTTATTTTTTATTTTTTTCTTTTAAAAACTTTACTGAATGAATAGCAAAAGAGCAATTGGTAGTAAGTATAGCATAGGCCCCAGGGCTAAACACTAAAGTCCTGTACAATTTCAGAGAACCTTGGATGGTTGTAGAAACAATTTCCAGTGGAATCAAATGCACAAGTAGTGCAGTATACCCAGAGGAAATGGTTGGGCAGCTTGCGACAGAATACAAAACATGTACAGCAGGTTTGTCTTTAGTACAGCATAAACAGGAGGCTCAGCAGGCAAAGAATACCCAGCGGGTACCCATTTATTTATTTTTTTAACTGCAGCTGAGCAACAGCTGAGTATATTTTTTTTACACAGAACTTAATCTGCTGAGCTGAGGAAATTGTGAGGTAAAATATCTGAATTTTTTACATAGCGATGCTCAGGTGATATTTTCCTGTCAGCTTTTTACAGTTATACTGCATCAGTTTCAAGTGATTTAGCATATGAGAATTATGTCCCTTTAACTTATTTTTGGGAAAACCACAAGACATTAGACAAGGTATTTATATTTTATTGATTACAGTATATTCTAATTATATTCATTACAGTTACTGTGTACTTTCCCTAAAACACAATATGACACGCTATTCACAGTACATTCCTATATTAGTTACTCTCTGGTGAATCTCGAGAAGTTTTTCAAGTGACTGCTCCAATCTTAGTAAATATTGGAGATTTTCTTCCTCCTATGTCAATCTTTGTTACTCTGTTTCCTCTACAATGGCTGAAATGGTATCTTCAGTTTCTCAAATATATATTTAACCCTTAGTCATTGTAGCCTAATCATGAAATGTATGCACTTTAATTATTTATTTTATTTAATGGGACATTAAAGTCAAAGTTAAAACCAATTACTTATATTATCAAATATGCTTCCTTCTCTTGGTATTTTTTGTTGAAGAGAAAATCTAGGCAGGTTAATGAGCATGCATGTGTCTTTAATACTCTATGGCAGTGTTTGCAACAATGTTTCTAGCAAGTTTATACATTGTTGCAAACACTGCTGTCAAAGAATTCTACAGACACAGTCTTAAAGACATATGAAGCCCAAAATTTTTCTTTCATGATTCAGATAGATCGTATAATATTGAACAACTTTCCAAAGTTCTTCTATTATCTAATTTGCTCCATTCTCTTGGTATTCTTTGTTGAAGGAGCACCAAATGCACTGCTGGGAGTTAGCTTGAAGCCAATGACAAGAGGAATATATGTGCAGCCACCAACCAACAGCTTCTGAGCCTACCTACATATACTTTTAAAAAAGGATACAAAGAGAATGAAACAAATTAGATAACATAAATAAATTGGAAAGTTATTTAAAATTGCATGCTCTGTCTGAATCATGTGGGTTTCATGTCCTTTTAAATAGCTTTCGAACTTGAAAGAGTAATCTCTCTGCTGTTTAAACCTGTCTCTGCTTTTAAACTCTCTGATTTTAAACGCCTCTCTGATGTTCCTATTATTATTATCAGGTATTTGTAGAGCGCCAACAGATTCCGCAACGCTATTGCTCTCTGCAGATCAACTCTTCATTTGCTCACCAGCCACGCAACCCCAACTCCCAATCAGACACCACTAAGGGGTCGATTGATTAAAGGCTTCGACCCCCTACGACTGCAGGTTCTCACAAGAGGACCTGTAGTCCGTATTTAACTGGGGAGATTGACAGCATCTGCCTGAGCGTGATTGGCTGTGCACGGGCAGGGGCCGTATTGCACGCGAGCGCAAAATAGCGCTCGTGTGCAATGCTGAATTCCATCAGGGGAATTCATCCCACCAGAGGCGCGCTACGGTGGACAGGGGTACGTATATGCGCCTCTGTCCGCTGCAGCTTGATAAATTGACCCCTAAAAAGGTGTGCAGACTTCTTCCTCCTCCTTTTACACACGGCCACCATTGCAGCATGCAAGGAACTGTAGCTCCCAGACTGCAGAGCTGCTAACAGCTGTTGATAATGCATGCCATAGCTCAGCAATTGACATAAAAATAATTCCAGCGAGAGCATTGTGCATAAATATTAAAAAATGAAACAAGTAAACAGGCATGATAGTGAGATGTTTTGGCCTCCATTCAAAAAGTTAAGGGGACAAAGGGACAGTGTGTTGAAAAATGGGGCAATCCCATTAAAAACAGGACATCTACGCACCCTAATCTATCTATCTATTTACAGTAAACATATTGGGTGATATGTATCAAGCTCTGTATGGAGCTTGATGCCCCGTGTTTCTGGCGAGCCTGCAGGCTCGCCAGAAACAGCAGTTATGAAGCAGCGGTCACAAAGACCGCTGCTCCATAATCTGTCCGCCTGCTCTGAGCAGGCGGACAGACATCGCCGCAAATCAACCCGATCTAGTACGATCGGGTTGATTGACACCCCCTGCTGGTGGCCGATTGGCCGCGAGTCAGCAGGGGGCGGCGTTGCACCAGCAACTCTTGTGAGCTGCTGGTGCAATGCTGAATACGGCAAGCGTATTGCTCGCCGTATTCAGCGAAGTCTGGTGGACCTGATCCGCACTGTCGGATCAGGTCCGCCAGACTTTGATAACTAGAGGCCATTGTTTCAATGTCTTTTCAAATTATGACATACATACAAGTATCTCTTATGATTTCTCATCACTGTATGGTAAAAAATATTATATTGTCCAAACACTTAGATGTAATAATGAACAAACATTTAGTGGTTAAAGGGACATTAATCAAGGATCGGAAAACACACCTTATTATATGAGTAGCATTTTGAAATTATGAATGCATCATTGTTTTGTCAAAGGAGTATATGGTTTTATGTTTTAATGTCAATGATTTCCCTGTCTCTACTCCCAAAAAAAAGGATTCTTGCTAAGTTATCGTGACCCTGTTGTAAATGAACATGTGGTATGAATGTGCATTGTTGTTCACACATATGCAGTATAAGAAAGTGAGGGGAGAAAACCACCTTGTATTCTCACAACTATTGCAAACAATGACTTTAATTGTTAAGAGCAGTAACATTGATAAACCCACCTTAAAGGAAAAGTAATGTTGCCTGCACCTCTATGATGCAAAGCAAAATAAAGCTCAAAATAACAAGTTTAATTCATGATTTTTTTAGTTATTATCGATTTATCACTTAAATGTACCTTTTAGTTTGCCTCGCTATATCGCTGTTCCTCCTCCTGCCTCAAAATATTTTTTTATTTTCCGATGACGAATATTGTTATAAATCTTTCTATTGGTCCCCCAGAGGCATCTGGAAATTACACAAATGCCCCCACCTTCAATTGCGCATGAGTGTCTCATTGAATGTACTCCGTGTCTAGAAGTGCGTCCATGAGACACGCATGCGAATAGAACTCTAAAGGGAAACATCCAATGACTTCGCTGCATCGGCACTAAGCACGCGTGAGCAATAAATTTAACTGCTCAAGAATGCGCATGGATGAACACGTAAGAGCGGGCGGGACCGCTCTTACGTGTAAAATAACAAAAGCAGGAAATGAAGGGGGGGGGCAGAGGAAGGT
The DNA here is from genome assembly GCF_027579735.1 of Bombina bombina. Lineage (NCBI taxonomy): Eukaryota > Metazoa > Chordata > Amphibia > Anura > Bombinatoridae > Bombina > Bombina bombina. Next base: position 894,113,042 of record NC_069504.1, read on the forward strand.
AGGAGATGGTAATAAGGGATGCAAGTATAATATATTAAAAATAATAAGGAATACCAAAAAAAAAGTTAGCGACTACATATAATAGGATAATTGTAATCCATGGCATCAATGTTGATTGTTCAAATTTACTTTCACTTTAAGTAGGGATGGACGAATGATAGTGAAGTCGTGAATAGTTCGCCGGCAAATAGTTCCGGCGAACATAGCATGTTCGCGTTCGCTGCGGCGGGCGAACATATGCGATGTTCGATCCGCCCCCTATTCGTCATCATTGAGTAATACTTTGACCCTGTACCTCACAGTCAGCAGACACATTCCAGCCAATCAGCAGCAGACCCTCCCTTCCAGACCCTCCTACCTCCTGGACAGCATCCATTTTAGATTCATTCGGAAGCTGCATTGTTAGTGAGAGGAGGGACAGTGTAGCTGCTGCTGAGTTAATAGGGAAATCGATAGCTAGGCTAGTGTATTCAGTGTCCACTACAGTCCTGAAGGACTCATCTGATCTCTGCTGTAAGGACAGCACCCCAAAAAGCCCTTTTTAGGGCTAGAACATCAGTCTGTTTTTTGTTTTTTTTTCCTGTGTAATCTAATTGCAGTTGCCTGCCTGCCAGTGTGTGTGTCAGGCTCACAGCGTATACTGTGCCCACTTGCCCAGTGCTACCACTCATATCTGGTGTAACAGTAGTGTAGATTTAAAAAAAACAAAAACTTTTTTGACTGTGTTAAATAATAGCAGTCAGTTTCCTTCACACGTGTGCGTTTCAGTGCCTGCCTGCCAGGGCACAGTGTCACCCCAGTGCAACTCATATCTGGTGTAACAGTAGTGTAGATTTAAAAAAAACAACACTTTTTTGACTGTGTTAAATAATAGCAGTCAGTTTCCTTCAGACGTGTGCGTTTCAGTGCCTGCCTTCCAGGGCACAGTGTCACACCAGTGCAACTCATATCTGGTGTAACAGTAGTGTAGATTTAAAAAAAACAACACTTTTTTGACTGTGTTAAATAATAGCAGTCAGTTTCCTTCACAAATGTGCGTTTCAGGGCCTGCCTGCCAGGGCACAGTGTCACCCCAGTGCAACTCATATCTGGTTTAACAGTAGTGTAGATTTAAAAAAAAACACACTTTTTTGACTGTGTTAAATAATAGCAGTCAGTTTCCTTCACACGTGTGCGTTTCAGTGCCTGCCAGGGCACAGTGTCACACCAGTGCAACTCATATCTGGTGTAACAGTAGTGTACATTTAAAAAAAAAAATACAATTTTGACTGTAATAGATTGAATAGCAGTTAGTTGTCTGCAAGCGTGTGTGTCAGGCCTACAGCGTCTACTCTGCCAACTTCTGCCAGTGCACAGTGCCACTCATATCTGTTGTCAGAGTAGCTTGCACGCATAGTACCACTAATCGAAAAAAAAAAGACAGGCAGAGGCAGGCCACCCCACAGGGGCCGTCGTCTTCGTGGTGCTGTGATTCCATTTGGCCCTAGAATAATGCCCAGTGTTCAGAGGCCACGTACCCCGAACTCGAACATTTCTGAGGACATAGTTGACTGGCTAACACAGGACACCCAATCTTCTACAGCTTCCGCTCGGGAACCTTGATGCACCATCCTCCTCCAGCTTATTTTCGGGCACCTCTCAAGTTACCACTCGCCCGCCTGCCGCCACCACCAACACTACCACCACAGCCGCTTCACTTGATCTGTCAGAGGAGTTATTTACACATCAGTTGGAAGAAATGAGTGATAGTGATGCGCAACCATTATTGCCAGAGGATGTAGATAACAGGGATATGTCTCAGTCAGGCAGCATTACACACATGGACGTACGGTGTGATGATGATGATGTTGTACCCACTGCTGCTTCCTTTGCTGAGTTGTCAGATACAAGTGAAGCGGTTGATGATGACGATGCGTCCGTGGATGTCACGTGGGTGCCCGCTAGAAGAGAAGAAGAACAGGGGGAAAGTTCAGATGGGGAGACAGAGAGGAGGAGGAGACAAGTTGGAAGCAGGGGGAGGTGGTCGCAAGGAGCTAGTGGCAAAGTCAGACAGCATGCATCGGCACCCGGGGTCAGCCAGACAGCACGCCAATCAACGCATGCTGTTGCCACCACCAGAATGCCGTCATTGCAGAGCTCAGCAGTGTGGCATTTGTTTTGTGTGTCTGCCTCTGACAACAGCGATGCCATTTGCAACCTGTGCCAAAAGAAACTGAGTCGTGGGAAGTCCAACACCCACCTAGGTACAACTGCTTTGTGAAGGCACATGATCGCACATCACAAACGCCTATGAGATCAACACATGAGTACAAGCAGCACACAAACTCAAAGCCGCCATCTTCCTCCTGGTCCAGCATCTTGTCCTCCTTGCCCCCTCTCAACCATCCGCCACTCCGTGTCTCGCCTTGAGCAGTTCCTGCTCATCTGCCCACAGTCAGGTGTCTGTCAAGGACATGTTTGAGTGTAAGAAGCCAATGTCACAAAGTCACCTCCTTGCCCGGCATCTGACAGCCGGCTTGACTGAACTCTTAGCCCGCCAGCTTTTACCATACAAGCTGGTGGAGTCTGAGGCGTTCAAAAAATTTGTAGCTATTGGGACACCGCAGTGGAAGGTACCCGGCCGAAATTTCTTTGCACAAAAGGCAATCCCCAACCTGTACTCGATTGTGCAAAAGGAAGTAATGGCATGTCTGCCACACAGTGTTGGGGCAAGGTTCCATCTGACCACTGATACCTGGTCTGCAAAGCATGGTCAGGGCAGGTATATCACCTACACTGCGCATTGGGTAAACCTGCTGACGGTTGCCAAGCATGGAATGCGTGGCTCTGCAGAGGAGTTGGTGACACCGCCACGACTTGCAGGCAGGCCTGCTGCCACCTCCTCTACTCCTCCTACTCCATCCTCTTCCATAACCTCCTCGGCTGAGTCCTCTTCTTCTGCTGCGTCTTGCTCCACATCAACGGCACCCCCCAGCTCCCCAGGTACTATTCCACATCCCAGATACGGCAGTGTCACGCCGTCTTGGGGTTGACTTGCTTGAAAGCAGAGAGGCACACTGGACCAGCACTCCTGTCCGCCCTGAATGCACAGGTGGATCAGTGGCTGACTCCGCACCAACTGGAGATCGGCAAAGTGGTTAGTGACAACGGAAGAAATTTGGTGGCGGCATTGAATTTGGGCAAGTTGACACTTGTGCCGTGCATGGCACATGTGTGTAATCTGATCGTACAATGCTTTGTGCATAAGTACCCAGGCTTACAGGACATCTTGAAGCAGGCCAGGAAGGTGTGTGGCCATTTCAGGCATTCCTACACGGCCATGGCGCACTTTTCAGATATCCAGCGGCGAAACAACATGCCAGTGAGGCGCTTGATTTGCGACAGCCCGACACATTGAAATTCAACACTCCTAATTCGACCGACTGATCCAACAAGAAAAAGCCGTTAACGACTATTTGTATGACTGGGGTGCTAGGACAGCCTCTACGGAGCTGGGAATTTTTTTGCCACGTTACTGGATGCTCATGCGCAATGCCTGTAGGCTCATGCGTCCTTTTGAGGAGGTGACAAACCTAGTCAGTCACACCGAAGGCACCATCAGCGACATCATACCATTTGTTTTCTTCCTGGAGCGTGCCCTGCGAAGAGTGCTGGATCAGGCCATAGATGAGCGTGAAGAGGAAGAGTTGTGGTCACCATCACCACCAGAAACAGCCTTATCAGCATCGCTTGCTGGACCTGCGGCAACGCTGGAAGAGGATTGTGAGGAAGAGGAGTCAGAGGAGGAATGTGGCTTTGAGGAGGAGGAGGAAGACCAACCACAACAGGCATCCCAGGGTGCTCGTTGTCACCTATCTGGTACCCATGGTGTTGTACGCGGCTGGGGGGAAGAAGATACCTTCAGTGAGATCACTGAGGACGAGGAACGGGATATGAGTAACTCGGCATCCAACCTTGTGCAAATAGGGTCTTTCATGCTTTCGTGCCTGTTGAGGGACCCTCGTATAAAAAGGCTGAAGGAGAATGACCTGTACTGGGTGTCCACGCTACTAGACCCCCGGTATAAGCATAAAGTGCCTGAAATGTTACCGAATTACCGCAAGTCGGAAAGGATGCAGCAGTTCCAAAATAAATTAAAAAGTATGCTTTACACAGCGTATAAGGGGATGTCACAGCACAACAGGAATCTAACAGGGGAAGAGGTGAAAGTAATCCTCCTCCTCCCACCACCACGCCGGCAAGGACAGGACGCTTTACAGACGTGTTTTTGATGGAGGACATGCGGATCTTTTTAAGTCCTACGCATCGCCACAACCCTTCAGGGTCCACTCTCAGAGAACGACTTGACCGACAGGTAGCAGACTACCTCGCCTTAACTGCAGATATCGACACTCTGAGGAGCGATGAACCCCTTGACTACTGGGTGTGCAGGCTTGACCTGTGGCCTGAGCTATCCCAATTTGCGATAGAACTTCTGGCCTGCCCCGCTTCAAGTGTCCTGTCAGAAAGGACCTTCAGTGCAGCAGGAGGTATTGTCACTGAGAAGAGAAGTCGCCTAGGTCAAAAAAGTCTAGATTACCTCACCTTTATTAAGATGAATGAGGGATGGATCCCGAAGGGACTGACAGTGGGCGATACATTCGACTAAAAAAGGCCTGATGAGATGAGCTGCCTTGGGCTAAAAATGGTCCACACGCTGCTGTATTTTATCTCTGAATGCCGGATGACTTGCGTGACTTATCCGCCATCAACTAGGGTTCAAGCCACAATGTTTTAGGGCACCCTGAGGAATTCAATAAAAATGAACATGCATGGAAGTTATTCCAGCTTCTGTTCTATCTCATGGAGTGCTGTTCTCTCTCTTTCGATTTTTATGCAAATTACTCTTGGGTAACCCTAAGAGTAATGGGGAAACCAGACGTGGACTCCATGCACACTTGCCCTTAGAGAGATACAACTGCACCTCTCTGACGAGGCCCATAGGAGGCCGAAACGATCGTCTGGAGTTGTTGCTTCCCTTGTTCAGAGAAGAATTGCCTGGTATTTCGGCGCTGGACTGTCATTGGGCAGGGTCAGACTGATATGCTTCAGGATATTTTTTCTCTGTGAAGGGGCATAGTGTGAAAAAGAACTGGCACCCTGAGGAATTCAATAAAAATGAACATGCATGGAAGTTATTCCAGCTTCTGTTCTATCTCATGGAGTGCTGTTCTCTCTCTTTCGATTTTTATGCAAATTACTCTTGGGTCACCCTAAGAGTAATGGGGAAACCAGACGTGGACTCCATGCACACTTGCCCTTAGAGAGATACAACTGCACCTCACTGACGAGGCCCATAGGAGGCCGAAACGATCGTCTGGGGTTGTTGCTTCCCTTGTTCTGAGAAGAATTGCCTGGTATTTCTGCGCTGGACTGTCATTGGGCAGGGTCAGACTGATATGCTTCAGGATATTTTTTCTCTGTGAAGGGGCATAGTGTGCAAAAAGAACTGGCACCCTGAGGAATTCAATAAAAATGAACATGCATGGAAGTTATTCCAGCTTCTGTTCTATCTCATGGAGTGCTGTTCTCTCTCTTTCGATTTTCAAGCCGCAATGTTTTAGGGCACTTTCTGCCTGGGAAACAAACATCAATTTTTCTGGCCGCTGCTACAGCAGCGGTTGCAACAATACCTAATTTTTCAGGCATGTGTACATGCCTAATTTTTCTGGCCTCTGGTGCTGCACTGTGGCTTCAAAAACCAAACCAAAAAAAAAGGCACATAACAGGGATTAAACTGATAGGCATAATACTACTTAACACACCACTCCTATCTGGTGGCACATTAGATTGCCCGCGCAGTGCCCCAAATTTGAAGTAGGAGGACCGACCAAGCATCTTTTTCCATCTCCCGGTTCCTAAAATCGATGCCATATACACGTCCCCTGATAGGGGACGTAACAGGGATTAAACTGATAAGAATAGTACTACTTAACACACCACTCCTATCTGGTGGCACATTAGATTGCACGCGCAGTGCCCCAAATTTGAAGTAGGAGGACCGACCAAGAATCTTTTTCCATCTCCCGGTTCCTAAAATCGATGCCATATACACGTCCCCTGATAGGGGACGTAACAGGGATTAAACTGATAAGAATAGAACTACTTAACACACCACTCCTATCTGGTGGCACATTAGATTGCACGCGCTGTGCCCCAAATTTGAAGTAGGAGGACCAACCAAGCATCTTTTTCCATCTCCCGGTTCCTAAAATCGATGCCATATACACGTCCCCTGATAGGGGACGTAACAGGGATTAAACTGATAGGAATAGTACTACTTAACACACCTTATAATAACGCAGAGAGAGGCAACGCAGAGAGAGGAGTCTGAAGAAGAGGAGTCAGAGGAGGAAGGTGGCTTTGAGGAGATATGAGACCAAACACAGCAGGCGTCCCAGGGGGCTTGTTGTCACCTTTCGGGGACCCTTGGTGTTGTACGTGGCTGGGTGGAGGAAGAGACCTTCAATGACATCAGTGAGGACAAGGAGCGGGACATAGCTTGGTATCCAACCATGTGCAAATGGGGAGTTTGCGGTTGTGCAAATGGACTGTTTGCGGTTGTTTGCGGTGCGTGAAAGGGACAGTCTAGGCCAAAATAAACTTTCATGATTCAGATAGAGCATGTAATTTTAAACAATTTTCCAATTTACTTTTATCACCAATTTTGCTTTGTTCTCTTGGTATTCTTAGTTGAAAGCTTAACCTAGGAGGTTCATTTGCTAATTTCTTAGACCTTGAAGCCCACCTCTTTCAGATTGCATTTTAACAGTTTTTCACCACTAGAGGGTGTTAGTTCACGTATTTCATATAGTTAACACTGTGCTCGTGCACGAGAAGTTATCTGGGAGCAGGCACTGATTGGCTAGACTGCAAGTCTGTCAAAAGAACTGAAAAAAGGGGCAGTTTGCAGAGGCATAGATACAAGATAATCACAGAGGTTAAAAGTATATTATTATAAATGTGTTAGTTATGCAAAACTGGGAAATGGGTAATAAAGGGATTATCTATCTTTTAAAACAATAACAATTCTGGTGTAGACTGTCCCTTTAAACGGGGAGTTTGGTCTGTCACTGTGAAGCGGGCGTAACCCTTACACTACCTGATCGATACAACATCATACCTGATGTTTTAAAGCACGTTATTCCAAACAATTTAGGAATGTTAGGTGATTTATGCCCTTTATGGCTTAAAACCAGACTCTGCATCAACTATGTAATTTTCCATGGGAGTTTTGCCATGGATCCCCCTCCGGCATGCCATAGTCCAGGTGTTAGTCCCCTTGAAACAACTTTTCCATCACTATTGTGGCCAGAAAGAGTCCCTGTGGGTTTTGAAGTTCGCCTGCCTATTGAAGTCTATGGCGGTTCGCCTGGTTCGCCCGTTCGCGAACAGTTGTGGAAGTTCACGTTCGCAAACCCAAATTTTTATGTTCGCAACATCACTAACGAATGATTTTTCGAAATTTTGAAATTTAAAACGAATTTTGATACATTCGTTCGTTTGAATTTCAAATTTTTTTTAACATTCTAACATTCTATTTTTGAATATTCGTTTTTTCGACTTTTTCAATAACATTCGAAAATATTTGTTCAAATAATAGAATGTTTAGCTATGTATTTTATATCAGATTCAATTTTGAAATGTAGTATTCAAATTTGAATGTGACATTTGAATTTGAATGTATCATTTGAATTCAAAATAGTATTTCTAGTCTACAACTGTTTTATAAATGTAATATTCAAATGCTAAATTTGAATTCAAATGTCACATTCGAATTCGAAATAGTATTTCTAGTCTACAATTGTGTTGTATAAGTGTAATATTCGAATTTGAATGTCACATTCAAATTTGAATGTAACATTTGAATTCAAAATAGTATTTCTAGTCTACAACTTTGTTTTATAAATGTAATATTCGAATTGAAATGCTACATTCGAATATGAAATAGAAATTCTAGGCTACAACTGTGTTTTATAAATGTAATATTCAAATTCAAATGTCACATTCGAATTCGAAATAGTATTTCTAGGCTACAACTGTGTTTTACAAATGTAATATTCAAATTCAAATGTCACATTCAAATTTGAAATACTATTTCTAGTCTACAACTGTACTGAAGAAATAATTTGTGAGTACAACCCTTGGAGCTTGCTTGAATATTCCAAAATACAACTTAAAAGCATAGAAGACATCGTCATTCTTCACAGAGACACTTTCTCTAGGTAACAAAGTTTGTGTGTCATTAAAGCTGACGCGTTTCGGCTGTGTGAGCTGTAGTCATAGCATAATTACTGGCAAGCAAACTGGGTGTTTTAAAACAAGAACCGCTGATTGTTTAAAAACAATTGACATCACTTTGTACATTTAATTGTCAACATTTCATATACCATTTATAATTATGAGGCCATTACAAATATTCCTGCATCACGACTCTGTATTATACAGATTAGGCATAATCCAGACAGCTAACCGTTACTAAACTGATTATTAGACGATTTTTAGGAATACTCTTAGTGACTGCTAACTTATGTAAAAACTTTGCCCTCTGTCCTAAACATACGGATATGTGACATAATTTCTCTGGAGGTCATACCTACATACTGGAGGTCACAGATGGAACACGTGAGTAAATATATCACATACGTGGCCCTACAGTTATAGCATCTCTTGTGTTAGAACATCTCTCTGGTAATCATGCTCTGAAAACCATTGCCTATTTGTACAAATTTGCAGGCCCTACAATTGGTGTTCAGACGAGCCGAATCAGGAGCCAAAGTGAATAGTCAGACGAGCCGAATCAGGAGCCAAAGCAAGTAGTCAGACGAGCCGGAATCAGGAACAAGGAGAACAGCAGAGTCAGAAACACGCCAGGGATCAGGAACCAGGAGGGACGTCAGACAGCCAGGTAATACACAGGAACTGGAACTCACAAACAGGTCTGAGACAACGCAAGGGCAAAGCATACTGAACAGAGGCCCTTTAAATAATAAGTGATGACATCACAATTCTGAGACTGCAACCTGTCTCACCTGGATGATGTACACCAGTCTGGCCATAAAAGTGTGTGCAGGAAATGAGCAGCATCAAACACTATGCACCAGAGTCAGCAAGAGAGGTGAGTAAAATGGCAGTCAGCAGCACATGGGAAACAAAGCAGGGAAAAAGCCCTGACAGTACCCTCCCCCGCGGGAGGACAAAAGGCTTATTGGGGAAACGGGCATGGAAGGCACAGAGGAGGGCAGGAGCATGAACATCAGAGGAGGGAACCCATGAACGCTGCTCCGGACCGTAGCCCCTCCAGTGAACCAAATACTGTACGCGGCCCCTGACAATACGAGAGTCAATAATGCTGCTGACCTCATATTCTTCATGGTTGTCAACAAAGATAGGACGGGGACGAGGCAACACAGTGGTAAACCGATTACAAACCAATGGTTTCAAGAGGGAGAAATGAAAAACATTGGAGATGCGCATTGCAGGAGGAAGATCAAGAGCGTAGGCCACAGGATTGACCCGTCGGATTATTCAAAAAGGACCAACATAATCGGGAGCCAGTTTATTGGAAGGCACAAGAAGGTTCAAGTTGCGGGAGGACAGCCAAACCCTCTCACCAACCTGGTAGCAAGGCGCAGGCAGATGCCTACGATCAGCCTGGAACTTTTGGCTCTGCATAGAATGATGAACCTCCAAAGCCGGAATACCCTGAGACATGAATGAATCGGGCAACAAGGATGGTTGAAATAATTCGCCATGAACGGGGATAACTTGGAGGAAGCATTAATAGCACTATTACTAGCAAACTCTGCCCAAGGTAATAGTTCCGACCAAATATTGTGGTGATCTGAGACATAGCAATGGAGGAAATGTTCCAGAGCTTGATTAGACCATTCCGCAGCCCCATTGGATTGAGGGTAATATGCCGAGGAGAAGGAAAGCTGGATCCCCATTTAAGCACAAAAGGAACGCCAAAATATGGAGACAAACTGGCTACCCCGGTCCAATACTATCATCTTGGGTAACCAATGTAAATAAACGGAAGACCTCCCGGGCAAAAATTGAAGCAAGCTCCTGAGCGGTAGGCAGCTTCTTCAAGGGAATGCAAAGTGACATTTTTAAAAAAACGGTCAACCACCATAAGGATAACAGTATTGCCATTGGAAACAGGGAGCTCGACAATAAAGTCCTTGAAAAGATGTGGCCAAGGACGCTCACCATTAGCAATAGGTTGAAGCAGACCCACAGGAAGTCGTAGAGGAGTCTTATTCTGTGCACAAACTGAGCAGGAGGCAACATACGCAGCAACATCAGAACGAAGACCTGGCGACCAGAATTGTCGAGTGACAAACCAAATCATTTGGTTCTTGCCTGGGTTACCTGCGGCTTTAGGATAGTGGTAAGTGTGCAAAAGTTTAGTTCGAAGATTCTCAGGAACAAAACACTTACCACTAGGTTTCTCAGGAGATGCATTGGTTTGTGCAGCCAGGATCTCCTCCCCCAAGGGAGAAGTCAAATTAGTATGTATGGTAGCCAAAATATGGTCAGGAGGTATAACTGGAGTAGGTACAGACTCCTCCTTGGACAGAGGCGAAAATTGTCGAGAGAGGGCATCAGCCCTAACATTCTTACTACCAGGCAGGTAAGAGACCACATAATTAAATCGAGACAAAAATAGTGCCCATCTGGCCTGTCGGGCGACAAACGTTTTGCTTCAGAAAGATAAGTTAAATTCTTGTGGTCAGTAAGAGTGAGCAGCACCCACCCTGCAGAAACTGGAACATCACCGAAGACCAACTGCACTCCACCCTGAACACGTGCCACCCAGCTACCTCGACAGATGCCAACTCCTCCGCCCGCAACCTACACCACTGGCTCACAGACTGCGCCAACACCCTTGCCCCTCTCAAGAAACCGTCCAACTGCCAACCCACCAACAAGGCTAGTTGGTTCACCTCGGCCCTCCAGGACTCCAAACACCACTGCAGGCGATTGGAAAGGACCTGGAGATCCAGCAAGACCCCTGCGAATACAACAGCCTACAAAGAAGCCATCAATACCCACCACCACCTCATCAAAACCACCAAGAAGACAGCCATCCAAGATAGAATCAATGCCAATGTCCACAACAGCAAGGAGCTATTCACAGTCATCAAGGAATTCTCCAATCCCAACAGCGACACCAACGACATCCCGCCCTCCCAGGACCTGTGCGATAACCTCGAAAGTACTTCCACCGCAAGATCATCGACATCTATGACAGCTTTGCGCCCCAGAACTCACCCACCACTGCCTACCCACCAACTCCCACTGATACCTCATCCAAATACACCACTGCCTACCCCCCACAGACCATCTGGAGCCCCCTCACCACAGAGGACACCATCAGAATCATGAGATCGATCCACTCCAGAGCACTTTCAGACCCATGCCCGCATCACATATTCAACAAAGCAGGTTACACCATCGCCCCCAAGCTCTGCAGCACCATCAACTGCTCCATCGAAACCGGCACCTTACAGAATGATTGAAAGCATGCAGAATTAAAACCTCTACTGAAAAAACCCATGGCTGACCCCAATGATCCGAAGAACTACCGCCCAATCTCTCTGCTCCCCTTTGCGGCCAAAGTCATCGAGAAGTCCATCAACGTGCAACTCGTTGACTACATAGAGGCCAATCACACCCTGGACCCCTCCTAATCCTCTTTCAGGAGCAACCACAGTACCGAGACCGCCCTTGTCGCTGCCACAGACGACATCCTCGCCCTACTTGATCGAGGAGAGACCGCCGCCCTCATTCTCCTAGACCTCTCAGCAGCATTCGACACCAGTCTGGCCATAAAAGTGCGTGCAGGGAATGAGCAGCATCACACACTATGCACCAGAGTCAGCAAGAGAGGTGAGTAAAATGGCTGCCAGCAGCACATGGCAAACAAAGCAGGGAAAAAACCCTGACACTTGTTTAGTGAACACCACCCTATCTGAGCAGTTCCTAAGTGTTCTAACAAATTGCCCCTTTGTAATAGCCTTAAAGACTCTGTTGGGGTGGCTGCTTTTTGCATGCAATATTGTGTTCTTAGCTGTAGGTTTTTTGTAGATTCTTGTATCAATGTCATCTACAACTGTGTCAGTCTACAACTGTGTCGTATAATTGTAATATTCAAATTCAAATGTCACATTCGAATTTGAATGTAGCATTTGAATTTGAAATAGTATTTCTAGTCTACAACTGTGTTTTATAAATGTAATATTCGAATTTGAATGTGACATTCGAATATCATATTCGAATTCAAAAGTGACATTCAAATTCGAAAGTGACATTCGAAAACTGTAAATAACATTCGATAATAGAATTTTTAAGAATATTCCTTCTTATCAACATTCAATTGTGTAAATTTAATTTCTACAATAACATTCATCTAACATTCTAATTTGAATGTAAACACATTCGCCCATCCCTAACCTTAAGAGGTCATATGGTTAAGTAGACTTGTTGGCTAAATGCAATTTGAGCTCCAGACTCTCTGGGTGGACATAGAACAAGCAGGATTCTCAGAGGTATTTGACAGCAAAATGAATGAAAATAAATAATGAATGGATATTGAAATTTTATATTTTTACATTTAAATAATTTAAATAGGAGAGTTTAAAAATGATCCTTTTTATTTTTGAACATAGTTCATAGTTCAAAGGTGTGACTTCTTCAAGGAACACTAAAGTCAAAATTAAACTTTCATGATTCAGATAGTGCACAGAATTTTTAACAACTTTCTCATTTATTTCCATTATCTAAATGTACAGACTTTCTGAGACACCAGCTCCTACTGAGCAAGAGATACAATGTATACATATGGTTTTTTTATGATTGGTTGATGGTTGTCATGTGATGCAGGGGAAATAAAATTGAGCTAACTTTAAAATGTGTCACAAAAAAATTTTCTACAGAAATTCAAACTAAGTGCTTTTGCATTTTTTAATTATGCAGTTGTTGATTGTTATACTGTCAGTCTGTTAATGGTCACAACTGTTTTTCAACAGAGTAGATCCTTTGAAAAATAATTTTAGAAATATTTTGTGGTACACACAAAATGAAAAAGAGGAATTTGATTTAATATAAAATGATCTAAATACATTCATCATTTTATTGTTTACACTTTTACGTCTGTTCAGTAAGAGAGAGCAGACCAAAGAATCAAGCGAAAAACTATAGGGCTGCAACCACAAGTTAAGTTGGTTGCACGAGAACAGGGGGTGGGGCAGCACAATGAACAGGTTCCCTGCCTGGGATTCTTGTCTACCTTGTTGTATAAATTGAGGCCTTAATGTGAGATTTACATACCTTCCAATATTTCATGGATGCCATCTGGGATGGGGGCTTTGGCTGAGTCAGAGACACCTATAGGCAAACTTGTGGTGGCTCTGTGGTCAGGGGTTATGATAGGTAAGGGTAGATTCATGGGTGTCCTGTGGACTCAGAAAAAGCTGTGTACTACCTAGGTGTGCTATGCTGCTCACTATTATCAGGACAATGAAGACTGTTTACTGAGACTACCATTACAGCTGCAGGGTTTAAACCGACTGCTAACACACTATAATTTGAAAAGTGTTGTTGGAGATAATATAGTATTTCAACTTATGAACCTGATATTTAAAGTGCAGTGCTTAAAGGGGCATGTTAACCAAATACGGAATCACTTAAAAGTAATGCAGCGTATCTGTAAAAAGCTGACTTAAAGATATTACATGAACATCTCCATGTAAACATAAAAATGTCCTCAGTAGCCACATCTTATTGTAAAGTAACTTTAAGCATATAATCAGAATGCTTGGCTTCAGAAATAGTGCCTTTATTTTCCTCCTTAGTTTAAAGAGATGTGCTACTAAGATGCTGAATCACTTGAATGTGATGCAACATATCTGTTAGACACTGTCTATAAAATATTGCATGGACATCTCTATGTAAAAATGGAGGACATTTTACCTCAAATTATATTTAGTAGCCACATACCACAATAGAAGGACATTAAGCATCTAATTAGTATGCTTGTCTAAAGACTTGTGAGGGAACACTGAGGGAACAAAAATTTAAGGTAAAATATCTTTCTTTCTTACATAGAGATATTCACGTCATATTAGCTTTTAACAGATGTGCTGTATAACGTCCATGAGATTTAACATATGAGTAACATGTCCTATTAAGGGCTAGATTATGAGTGGAGTGCTAAGTGTCGCGCAAGAGCGATAAGGGGTATTAGGCATCTCTTTACGAGTTGAAAGTAAACGTGTTTGCTTGAGTGCAATATATATGTGTGTACAGTATATACACTGTATATATAAATAAATAGAACATATTCTTCTATGTGAAAAACACTGGAATGTGAAATATTAATATTTCATGTCAGGTTTAGCGTTCTTGAATAAACATGGTCGGGTTAGCGCAAGAGTATGAGTGTTAGTCCCTTTAATTTTCAACAGGAATTAAGCTGGCCAGTCTGCATGCAGCACTTGCAAGACCATATTCTAATAACAGAAAGCTGATGCAGCAGGCTACTAGTGTGCCCAGTGCAGCAGAGTGCCCAGTTTTAAAGACTTGCCCTCCTGAGTGTGCACCCTCTTTCACACTAAATGCCCACACTGTGGGAATTTTACCTTCTTGCTTATAACGGAACTCACTATTGTTAGCGCTTGGACTTCCTAAGCGCATCAGACGCAACATACTACTGGAGACACCTACAGACAGATAATATCTACCTGTCTTCAAAATCCACCTGACTTCAAAATTTGGGTAACAGACTACAGCCAGAGCAACATATTACTGCTCCAAGCCTCTTAGAGACTCCTGCAAACCCTGAAAACTCACCAGCAAAATTAATAGGGTAAACAGTCTCAGAGACCAATGGATACATACACTGGAACTCCTGCAATCCTCAAGGAGTTTTTAAGTATCACTTCAGCTAGCCAACGAACATCAGGACAACGGCTAAGAACCTTAACACACCATTAGGAGGTATACATTGTATCACCCTCCCTAAAAACTTTGTAACTTAAACAAAAGAAACCGCCAGAGACGAAAACAACTTTTCACATTTGTTGTCAACAAAAGCCACAGGATATTTAAAAAGTTTCTTTTTAACCACCAAAGGCTGTTATCACTCTCCACATTCATTGCCTTCTCAACAGTTTTACTAAAACAGTACCAAAAAGCAAATTAGAGAATATTTAATTCTCAGGACAAAAACGTGAGTACACGAATACCATAAAAACTTTATGCCATAAGCCAGATGACTCAAATTTTAAAAGAGAGAAAAATCACACAAGGTTTATATGAGCACAAAGAATACGGAACTACATTATTTTAGAGTCCTCTCTTAATCAGAGCAATTGCTTTTACTAAATATCCTCCATCATTGTTTTTATAAAACTGTATATTGCATATTTCGTTGAAATGTTTTAAAAGTATTAGAGCTCTATACTAACATTTGAAATGTTTTAAAATAAATACATTTTTTATTTAAAGAAAATTAGCAAAATTAATTTATTTTTGATACACTGTGATATACAACACTATACACTACTCCTTCAGCTCCCCTCACCCTGGTTATCATATATTATTCTTAGACAGTCGTTTGAAGGAACTTCTGTCATATTTGTAGGGTTTAGAGCGTGGTAAATATTGAATCCTTAATATATTCACTTTCACTCACTAGGTGCACTCACTCTATACTTGTTTCTCAAAAAGACTTGCTTAATACCTTCCAGCAATGTCCCACCTGGAAGGCTTTTGGGATAAAAAACATGCTGCAGACTGCTGCAGCAATCACTAGCTGGCCGTCTGTGTATAAGTGGGACGTGCAGTGAGGCACTGCAGGGACAAAGTTTCCATTTCGGATCTTTCCCAGAAATACAGTACAATTGTAAGATTTGGGTAGCAGGTATGATTTGGTTAGTGCATACCCAGCAGCAATGATAACAATACTAGTTAAGGGTCTCTACAAGGTGAGGCATTGGTGACCCCTATGTAAACAACATATCTGTATTGCTGATAATGGAGAGTATAAAAAAATACCTTCACCTTACTTCTTTGCAACATTTAATAACATAAATCTCCCCTTTTAGGTAAGAGGGAAATAACCTTTAACCCCCTAGACACCGTTAGGACGCCATGGAACGTCCTAACTTTTTTGGCGTTCTGCACCCTCCTGCTTTGACGAAACGCAAAATCCAACAGGGAGACGTGCCTAGCATCGTAGACAATCCCCCAGAATGCCATCCCCGCATCGGAATTATGTGATCGCAGCCATGATCACGTGACTTCCTGTTTCCTGTTAATGTTTACATTGGAACTTCATTCCGATCCTTAACACTTGCCCCCATCCTGAAGGGGTTAATATAGGCCACATTTAGTAAAAAAATATGTTAGTGTTTTATTGGAGTCGAGTTTAGCATTTTAGTACGTCCAAGTGTGGATTCAAGCGGATCATTCAAGGGATAGTAAACACCTTGTAATTATGAGATTTTTTTTTCAGTCCTGCAATATGTTAATATATTAAGTGAAACAGTTTTTGTAATGCATTAACACCTCTTTGCTGAAATAATTTCTCAATACAAAGCTCCACTCATCACTTGCTTTATTTGGAGGAGGCAATCCGGATTTCATTCCAGAGTAAGAAACATAGAGGGGCAGAACCACCATTGGTGCAGTGGCACCGGGGCCCAAGTGCTTGGGACTTGGAGTCCATGGCAGCCAATCTATAAATATAGACATGTGCAGAATGTGTACAATCCTAATGCAAGGGAGTCTTTTATCTATTTATCTATCTATCCTCCAAAATCATTATACAGAGCAGCATTTATATTATTACTATTGCTTATTATCTTTGGATGGCCTAAAAAACAATTTTGCACCAGGGCACTCGGTTGATTAGGTCTGTTACTGAAAACATGTTTGTTTTGCAGTTATCTTAGGTACATATATGTCGCAGGGTCAGGGTTAGCCACATGCACTTAAACTAGAGACCTCCTAGAAATTAATAAATGTATTAAAGTGATTGTATACTATAATGAATTATAGCCAAGGATCACAAAAAATCTTAAAAACAGGGGCACTTTTGTCATGAGATGCAGGACATATGCAGGACACAGCAATGATGGTACAACTCTATTTTATTGCAGAGCATAACAATACACATCTAGTCAGGTTGATTGTACTAAACTAACTGCGACACAGACACCGGACCTAAGCCCCGCCCACATACTAGTGACATCACATCCTGCTCTCATCACATCTTCCCCTTTTTCAAAGGCAAAACATACATTTGCATATAATAAATAACAAGGTACACCAACAGGGTATACAACAACAGTTTTGTTTTTGAACATTATAAAAACAGATAGATTAGAAAACATGAACAAATAAATTACATCCTGACTTGGACATCGGGGTAGACTACCCTAGTCCACAGTGACCATGGGATTATTCTGCCCATACTTCCGGTCACTGTTCTAGCTAAAGTCAGTCCCTGTATCGGGCCGGAAGTTTCACCACTCTTCCGCTTGATATAACTTTGCATGAACTGTCCTCTGATAAAGAAGATGGTGAACAAGAGTCTGCTGGAGGCAAAGATATATCCCCGCTGTGATCTTGCTGAGGGGAAGGCACCTCTCTTAGAACAGGGGATCCCACCGGCGGTGGTACTGAGGTATCCGGTTCCAGACTCTCAGGTACAGGCTGAAGATGTCTTCGGTTACGGCGTGTAACCGTCCCTCCCTCTGTAAGGACTGTATAAGACCTTGGTTCTGGAGAGCGGCCCACTACCGTAGCAGGCGTCTTCCATTTCTTCTCATCATCCAGTTTAATTCTGACACTTTGGCCCGCTTTCAGTTCCTGTAAAGGCCTGACAGAATGTCTCCTGTCGTAGAAGAAACGATAACCCTTTTTGGCCTCTTCATCCCTCCTAAGGACTTTGTCCCGAGGAACAGGGCCAGGCGGCTTGAAGACACCCACTGAGGGTAAAGTGGTGCGAATCTGGCGTCCTAGCATCAGCTGTGCCGGGCTAAACCCGGTGGCTTGAATGGGCGTCGCCCTGTATGACAAGAGGGCTAGGTACGGCTCAGATTGCTTTAGAATGAATTTTGTTGTTTGAACTGCCCTTTCAGCCATTCCGTTGGCCTGCGGATAATGTGGACTTGACGTGGAATGTACAAAATCATATTCCCTGCTGAAAGCACTGAACTCTGTAGAAGCGAACTGCATACCATTATCACTCACCAGCTCCATTGGAATGCCCCAGCGGGCGAACAAGCTCTTCAGGCGAATGATAACGGCCTGACTTGTGATATCATTCAGGGGTGCAATTTCCAAATACCTGGAATAGTAGTCGATCACAACAAGAAACTTTTTCCCGTGCAGTTCACACAAATCAGCAGCTATTTTCTGCCACGGCCCCGCAGGCAGCGGAGTAGACATCAAGGGCTCCCTTCTCTGAGCAGGCCGGCGTTCCCGGCAAAAGGCACATTTAGACACGTGATTTGCAATGTCGGAGCTGATCCCAGGCCACCACACAGCTGTAGCTGCCCTTTCTCTGCACTTTGTAATGCCTAGGTGGCCATCATGAATCCTGTTTAACATCTCCTTCCTCATGCTGACAGGAATTACAATGCGGTCTTGGAACAGCACCAACCCCTCCAGCTCCGTGAGCTGCGACCTCTCTGGCTGGTAAGCATTTAAAGACATCCAGGCTGCCCGGCTCTCGGGCCAGCCATCTTTTATGTACCTTATAACTTCTTGCAGATCTGTGTCCAAATATGTCTCTTTCTTTATCTCTTCCAGTTTCCTTGAAGAAATGGACTTAGAGGCCAGAACTGAATCAACATACACTTTCACATCCGATTCCGTGGAGGATTCTTCAGCAGCAGCCAGCGGGAGCCTGGATAGTGTATCTGCCACAACCAGTTGTTTCCCCGGCACATGCACTGCCTGAACATTGAACCTGAGCAGTCTCATTAAAAGTCTCTGGCATCTCAAGGGTGTTTTGTCAATGTCATAAGAATTGATTAGAGGGACTAGCGGTTTGTGGTCAGTTTCCAGACTAAATTTCTCCAAACCCACTAGATAACGCTGAAAGCGCTCACAGGCCCAAACTGCAGCCAGGCACTCTTTCTCAATTTGAGCGTATTTTGACTCCGCAGCCGTCAGTGTGCGGGAACAGTAGGCGATGGGCTGTAGTTTGTTGTCATTCAGCTGCAGGAGTGCAGCCCCCAACCCATAACTGCTTGCATCAGCACTAACCACAGTCTTTTTTGAAGGGTCGTAGAACCCCAGCACTGGGGCAGACCCCAGCAGTGACTTGGCATGCAGGAACGCTTTTTCCTGTGAGGGTCCCCAGACCCAGGCAACATCTTTCTTAAGCAACTCTGTGATAGGGTGTAAAACTGTAGATAAATCTGGAAGAAACTTGCCCACGTAATTTACAAGGCCCAATATCTGTCTCAGCTCATGTACATCAGAAGGGCTTTTCATCTGTTCAATAGCCCGAATTTTCTCGGGGTCCGGCTTGATGCCATCCCCGTTGATGATATGCCCAAAGTAGCATAATTCAGTTTCCTAAAATGACATTTTTCTTTATTCAGCTTCAGCCCAGACTCTTTGATAGCCTGCAGCACACAACTCAAACGCTGATCATGCTCCTCCACTGTAGACCCATACACTAGAATGTCGTCCATGACAACCGCTGTGCCCACGTGGCCACTCAGGAGAGAACCTTTTCAGGAGCGGAGGATATCCCAAAGGGGAGTCTGCAGAAGCATAACCGACCTACCGGTGTGATAAAGGTAGTCAGTTTGCGGCACTTTGGATCCAGGGGGATCTGCCAAAAGCCGCTAGAAGCGTCTAATGTGGAAAAGAACTTCGCCCCAGCCAACTTCAGGGCTATATCTTCCAATGTCGGCAGCACAAATCTCTCCCTCTTCACTGTCTCATTCAACCTTTTCAGGTCCACACAGATGCGCACCTTTCTGTTTTTCTTTGCAACTGGAACAATGGGGGCACACCAATCAGTTGCTTCAACAACCTCTTCAATAACCCCCATAGACTTCATGCGCATGAGCTCTTTCTCCAATTGAGGCATGAGCGGGAACAGAATTCTACGAGGAGTAGAAATACTGTATGGGACTGCGTCACTTTTAAGTGCTATACGGACAGGTTTGCAGTTCAGTAGGCCCAACTCGCCAAACATATCTTCAGAGATCTCATTCACTCTGGCCACGAGGCCCAAGTCACAGGCTGCTTTTCTGCTCAATAAACTGTTAACACACTGACCTCGGATCACATGCACCCACATGGTGAACTTCCTCTGTTTGTACTCACAGCTGGCAAGAAATTTCCCCACACAATCAATGCGGCCACCAGGACTATGGACATTTGTAGTAACCTTCGCCAGCTGGGGCTGTCGAAGGAAGTTTCATAAATTCAGCAAAAGACATTACAGTGATATCTGCTCCTGTGTCAATCTTAAAATCAACTTTGGCTCCCATTACAGTAAAAGTAACTTTCCAATCTTCCTCTGAGCTTGTCCGTTCCATAACAGACCCCACAAAAGACACTTCCTGACCCTCCTGGTCACTGTCCACCTGCATCTCCTTAATGTATTCAGTTTTACACACCACTTCAAAATGGCCTATTCTGTTACATTTTCTGCATCTTTTATCTCTGGCCGGGCATATAGCACTCTGATCATGAGCCCGGTAGCACCGTGTGCATCGGCCATGTTGCGCCCATCCACTTCTAGGCCTTTCCAGTACTTTAGATCTACCGCTCACACTGTGCCTTTCACTAGTAATTTTCCTAGACTGTTGCACTTCATCCACAATACTCTCAGACCTCAGATCAGCACTTTGCTTTTTCACCAGTTCACTCTGGCGGGCCATCCTAATAGCCCCATCTAATGTTAAATCAGGCTCTAACTGCAGCTTCAGGGAGACTTCAGCATCTGCAATTCCAATAACTATTCTGTCTCTGATTTGCTCTTCTTTAGCAACACCAAACTCACAGAATTCAGCTAATTCATACAGGCTGCGCACAAATGACTCCACAGATTCTCCCACACGCTGATTACGTTTGTGAAAACAAGCTCTCTCATGAATCACATTTCTTTTGGGCACAAAGTGGGCACTGAGTTTATCCATAACTATATCAAAGTTAACTTCTTCCCCTTCTTGGAAAGTAAAAGCATTGAACACTGGCTCTACATCTTTCCCCATGGAGTATAAAAGAGAATTAACTTGTACTTCACCACTCTCCTTGTTCAGTTTGGATGCAATCCTGAAGCGCTGAAACCGCTGACGCCATGTGGGCGAAGCTGCAGGCTGAGAAAAGTCGAAAGGCTCAGGTGGGGTAAACTTTGACATTGCAATCGATCAGGAACAGAAGCGCAGTCCAGAACTTCTGACACCATGTCATGAGATGCAGGACATATGCAGGACACAGCAATGATGGTACAACTCTATTTTATTGCAGAACATAACAATACACATCTAGTCAGGTTGATTGTACTAAACTAACTGTGACACAGACACCGGACCTAAGCCCCGCCCACATACTAGTGACATCACATCCTGCTCTCATCACAACTTTAATTCATTAAAGGTTACAGGTTTAAAAATATCCTCTGTCCGCATCTCCTGCTTTCTTTAGCATATGGATGACAAATTTGTATTTCCTCCAATTGCTGCGTTGCTCCACGAGCTGGATGCCAAAAGGGGCACGCAGCGATTGGAGGAAGCCGAATTCGTCATCCATATGCTAAAGAAAGCAGGTGTAACGATTAATTCTTCCCCTAAAGTAGAGAGAAAGAAATGAATGTAAGGACCTCAACTGCAGGTTAAGTTTATGTGTATGATGGGAGATGGAGAGCACAACCCACACAGGTGGAATAGGAAAGTGTTAATTGTAGTGCCTCTTCAATCCCCTTTCAGATAATATGCGGTAATGCTGTTTTCACATCTGAGATGGAAGAATATTACTTCTTTGCACAGGGTTAAAACAGCTTAACCGGTAATTGAGTAAGTGGTTAAGGTAAAAAAAATAGAGCAATGAACCCCTATAGTACTTGATTGTAAACTAACTTAGTCTATCTGTATCCTAGGTGCTTATTACAAAAATATGAGAGAACTCTCTGAGGATAATGCAGGTTGACACTTAGGTTATAGTATCGTGATATTATATGACATCTTGTTTCCTGTTACAACCGTTAATATGAGATCCAGAATGATTCCCAAGTAATGTTATTATTTAATATGAGCTCCGGAATGATTGCTAAGTAATGATATTGTTAGGTCGCTTACCGGTAAGGACGAATTTGGTGTCAGGGATGAAGTCCGGTAGTAAGTTGAGAGTTTGCCTGAAGCGAGTTGCGGCTAGTAGCTATGCAGTGAGCCGTTGTCGAATGCACTTCCGGTGGCGTGTGACGTCACACGATAGGTGCTGGGAGCGGTAGTTTCAGAGAGGTTCTGAATCGAAAAGGCTTGAAGCTTGAGTGCAGCTGCTGAGAGTAGGCGGCACAAATACCAAGCATTTAGAAAAAGGTGAGTTCATCCTTTATAGGAAATTGAAAAGAGGAGTGTCGATATAGGTGCAAGGGCAGAGGAAACAAACGACACTAAAGAACAAGGCCAGACACAAAAATATCACAGCAGGAGATGCGGGCGGAGGATCAGCATTATGTTTACCATAACGCAAATGTAAGTATTTTCAAAAATAAGCGTCTTCATAAACTTTATTGAATTAAAGTGCCCCTGTTTTTAACATTATTATTTGATACTGGGCTTTAAATCATTAAAACTTACAATCACTTTAATTAATCAATAAATTCAAATAAAACCACATTGTAATATACCGGTAAATTCATTATTTGTTTTAGTTGCTTTTGATGAAAAATACCTAGGAAACTGCTTGTTCCATGCTCCCTAGAGAGACTTTAGCTCAAATTCTGTTACTTAAAAATGCTGCAAAATGTTGCAGATTATCTGCTTGATTATATTGATTGCTTAGAGCTATGCCCAAACACATGCACAGCTAGCACCTATCTGGCCACAATTAAAAAAATATAAAATTACATACTCACCATGATTTTGAAGAGGTACAGTGAAAACCTCTGCACATTGTTAAAAAGTGAAAGCTTTAAAAAAGATTTTAAAACTTGTATTTTGTATGTAGCTCTTTTGCAGTAAGGGGAATTAAAGGATGTGATATATATATATATGCTCCATCTAAAAAAGAGTTTCAGGACTTTTTTTAATAATTGATTTTCTTGTGCTGAATAAACAAACATTATTTCTATGGGAGTTATCCAAAGTCCTAGGACTTGTTAAGATTTTTTTGGCCCATAATAGTGTGGGTCTCGCCACCATTGTCAAGACTTCACTATTACAACCTCCCTCCAGCAGGCCTCCTAGATTAGTGTGGTCTCGCCCGCTGGCAGCGAGAGCCGTACTATTAAAAAATCAAGCACCATTAAAAACACATTTCTCTGTTTTTAGAAAAGTAATATGTCCCTTTCATTGCTGATATATACTATGCATAGATAAAAACAATATATGTTAATGTCCCTTTAATCCAGGAGTTTGTCTTTGTTAGAACTGTTGACAGACATTTAGCACCTGTCAAGTTGAATGAGTCATGAACACCCACCTTTATATATGCTTTTATGTAGGAGCATAGGTAGTTTAATTGTTTGGTGAATAACAAACTGCTAGATTATCAGTCTTTCCCTGTCGTCTGTTTTTCAGATATTGTACATAATGCTGTCACTTAGTTTACTGATGCAGCACAGTGTGGTCTTAGTGCATGTATATAATACGCAGCATGCTAGTGTAAGCATGTAACATACCAAAGTGTGAGCATGTAACATACCAAAGTGTGTGCATGTAACATACCAAAGTGTGTGCATGTAACATACCAAAGTGTGTGCAGGTAACATACCAAAGTGTGTGCATGTAACATACCAAAGTGTGTGCATGTAACATACCAAAGTGTGTGCAGGTAACATACCAAAGTGTGTGCATGTAACATACCAAAGTGTGTGCATTTAACATACCAAAGTGTGTGCATGTAACATACCAAAGTGTGTGCATGTAACATAAGCTGATATTGAGGTATAAGTAGGATTGCAAACTCAGCCATATTTTTATGGACAGTGAATCTAAAGTTTGACGAATGTGTGCCCGGTTTTTAAAAATCCTATTAAAAACAGGGGCACTTTCATTCATCAAACTTTCCATTTCACTCGTTTTGTTCAAATACTTACCTTTTATTCTTGAAAGCCGCTTCAGCTCTTCCCCCATACATCGCAAGCCTCTTCATATGTCAGCAATGACGAATTCGGCTTCCTCCAATCACGCCTTCTCCCCCAGAGCAAACATTTCCTGAGTCCAAGCCGTGATTGGAGGAAGCCGGATTCGTCATTTTTGACATATGAAGAGACTTGCGACTGGCGGGGGAAGCGCTGGAGCAGCTTTCAAGAATAAAAGGAAAGTATTTTAACAAAACGAGTGAAATGTAAAGTTTGATGAATGAAAGTGCCATGTTTTTAATAGGATTTTTAAAAACCAGGTAAACATTCGTCAAACTTTACATTTACTTTAAGGAATAGTCTAGTCAAAATTAAACTTTCATGATTCTTTGCAACTTTCTAATTTACTCCTATTATCAAATTTTCTTTGTTCTCTTGGTATCTTTATTTGAAAAAGCAAGAATGTAAGCTTGGGAGCCGGCCCATTTTTTGTTCAGCACCTGAGTAGCGCTTGCTGATTGGTGTCTAAATGTAGCCATCAATCAGCAAGCACTAACCGGGTGCTGAACCAAAAATGGGCTGACTCCTAAGCTTACATTCTTGCTTTTTCAAATAAAGATACCAAGAGAATGAAGAAATTAAAGTTTAATTTTGACTAGACTATTCCTTTAAACAGTGCTATCAGCAAGTAATTGTGCAACACACATTGGTGTCAGTGTTTTGATAAAAATAGATACGGCTAGATTATGAGTTTTTCGTTTTGAGCTGTGTGGTGCTAGCGAGCAGTTTTCTCTCACCGCTCACTTTCCTACAGCGCTGGTATTACGGGTTTTTACAAACCCGGCGTTAAAAGGCAAGAAGTGAGCGTTGAGCAAAATTTTGCTCCTTACCGCACTCCAATACTAGCGCTGCACGATTTCCCCATAGGAATCAACGGGGAGAGCCGGCTGAGAAAAAGTCTAACACCTGCAAAAAAGCAGCGTAAAGCTCCCTAACGCAGCCCCATTGATTCCTATGGGGAAGTAAAAGTTATGTCTACACCTAACACCCTAACATGAACCCTGAGTCTAAACACCCCTAATCTTACACTTATTAACCCTAATCTGCCACCCTCGACATCACTGCCACTATAATAAACATATTAACCCCTAAACCGCCACACTCCCGCCTCGCAAACATTAGTTAAATATTATTAACCCCTAATCTGCTAATAGATACATTGTAGCTATCTTAGGGTCTATTTTTATTTTACAGGCAAGTTTGTATTTAATTTAACTAGGTAGAATAGTTATTAAATAGTTATTAACTATTTAATAACTACCTAGCTAAAATAAATACAAAAGAACCTGTAGAATAAAACCTAACCTAAGTTACAATAACACCTAACACTACACTATAATTAAATAAATTAACAATAAATTAAATTAGCTAAAGTACAAACCCCCCCATTAAATTACAGAAAATAATAAACAAATTACAAGATATTTAAACTAATTACACCTAATCTAATAGCCCTATTAAAATAAAAAAAGCCTTCCCAAAATAAAAAAAACCCTAGCCTAAACTAAACTATCAATAGCCCTTAAAAGGGCCTTTTGTGGGGCATTGCCCCAAAGTCATCAGCACTTTTACCTGTAAAAAAAATACAAACAACCCCCCCAACAGTAAAACCCACCACCCACACAACCAACCCCCCAAATAAAATACTATCTAAAAAAACCTAAGCTCCCCATTTCCCTGAAAAGGGCATTTAGATGGGCATTATCCTTACAAGGGCAGTTAGCTCTTTTGCGGCCCAAACCCTTTTCTAAAAACTGAAACCCACCCAATACACCCTTAAAAAAACCTAACACTAACCCCCTGAAGATCGACTTACAGTTCTGAAGACCGCTCAAGGAAGCGGCAGAAGTCTTCATCCAACTGGGCCGAAGTCCTCAACGAAGCCAAGAGAAGTCTTCATCCAAGCCGGGCGAAGTGGTCCTCCAGACGGGCAGAAGTCTTCATCCAGACGGCATCTTGTATTTTCATCCATCCGACGCGGAGCTGGTCCATCTTCAAGACATCCGGCGTGGAGCATTCTCTTCTTCCGACGACTACCCGACGAATGAAGGTTCCTTTAAGTGACGTCATCCAAGATTGCTTCCCTTGGATTCCAATTGGCTGATAGAATTCTATCAGCCAATCGGAATTAAGGTAGAAAAAATCCTATTGGCTGATGCAATCAGCCAATAGGATTGAGCTTGCACTCTATTGGCTGTTCCAATCAGCCAATAGAATGCAAGCTCAATCCTATTGGCTGATTGGTTCAGCCAATAGGATTGAACTTCAATCCTATTGGCTGATTGCATCAGCCAATAGGATTTTTTCTACCTTAATTCCGATTGGCTGATAGAATTCTATCAGCCAATCGGAATCTAAGGGACGCCATCTTGGATGACATCACTGAAAGGAACCTTCATTCGTCGGGTAGTCATCGGAAGAAGAGGATGCTCCGCGTCGGATGTCTTGAAGATGGACCCGCTCCGCGTCGGATGGATGAAGATAGAAGATGCCGTCTGTATGAAGACTTCTGCCCGTCTGGAGGACCACTTCACCTGGCTTGGATGAAGACTTCTCCCGGCTTCGTTGAGGACTTCGGCCCGGTTGGATGAAGTCTTCTGCCGCTTCCTTGAGGATGGATGTCCGGTCTTCAGAACTGTAAGTCGATCTTCAGGGGGTTTGTTAGGGGTAATATGAACCTGATGGCAGCCATCTTGTTCTTTGCAGCCATCTTGTTCCTCACAGCCATTTTGTAATGAATAGACTTTATTATACTGGGGTATTAGGCAGTAAGAATTATATGCATGTTATGATAATTTCCTTAGCTGTTCGGCCTTGCCAATGTACCCTGGCCCGACGCCCAGAAATAAGATAGAATAAGATAATGTAAACAAGAGGCTTCAGAATCCTTGTTGTCTCCGCAGATGGTAGTTTGTTATGACTCTGTAATTATTGTTATGAGAAACTCATGTTCCAGTTTTTCCTTGTAAATTGCTCTGTATAACTGTGTAAGATGACGCGGTCCTAACGTGTCATCCCCTTAACCCTGTATGTCACTATAAGAAAGGCTTGCACTGTGCAATAAACAGAATTGGCTTTCGATCATAATGCTGCGTGGTCTGAGTCATTCTAAGGGGCCCTTATCAGATAATCTACATATGCCTCAGGTGGTACACTAGGCCCCAGGCTTTGGCCTGCGCTGACACCCCCCCGTGGGATTATACACCTTACAATTCTTGGTGTCAGTTTGTGGGATTCGCAGTGCGTAAGTATGAGTGCTTTTACCATGCTTTCCTTCTGTGAATCTGAACCTAAATTTAGTTGTTTGTGTTTTTTTAAAAAAAAAAAAAAAAAAAAGAAGAAGGTGTAATATATGATAATGATATAAGGTTAAAGGGGTTCCTGTGGTTGAAGCACAGGTTTGCGGAGGTTATAGTCCTGCCGGCAGTTGTGATACCCCTCCAGACAGGTAATCAGTCCTGTGCTGGGACACGACAGGTATTGTGAGTCCTGTCGGTGATAAGCACGCAAGTAATATATGTATGCCAGTTGACGGGGAGCTTTTAAGATAAGCTACTCCGGGCGAACTTGGCAGTGAGTGAGTCTCACGTGTGTTGAAGTTTCCCATATTCATTCCCATAATAGAGTTTTGTTACCCACCTGAAGCTCATGTTGATATCTGATGCTTGCTTTTGCTGCTATATAAAATGATGCTGTGCGTAGAAAATATTAACTGGCTATGCATGTTATTATTGTGGCTATTATTGTGTTGAGAATTGGGAACTGCTTATTGATAAGAATGCACAGAGAAAATTACATGTATAAGGTAAAAGAAAAAGAGAGTTAATAGTTTCTGCAAAAGACAGAAATATTTTTAAAACACTGTCAGTAAGTACTGCTGTTTGATAAATAGAGAAATCTCTGTGTTAAAGAATGTAGCAGGCAAAGAAGGGGGGCCACCACTGAGCGCGCACATAGCTCAGAAGAAAAAAAAAAAGAGGAAAGAAACCTGCTACAGCAGCTCCGTTTGTAAGATTTTTTTGTTTGCTTGCAGTAACAAAAATTAAATTTTGTATTTTGAGATGCATATTGTGTGATGGTCTGTAGGTTCTCACTGTGGTATGAGTGTAACAGATTTGCTTTGAACCAAAAACAGAATGTATTATTTGAAAATGATTATCCCAATCCACACAAAAAATGGCCATTTTGCGTGGAATCGGAAAGAAAAAAATGCATTGTGGACATGGTGAAAAGTTAATCTAGTGTTTTTTATATATATATATATATATATATATATATATATATATATATATATATATATATATATATGTGTATGTCGTACGCTAGAAATTAGATGTTTTTCTGAGAAAGGAAAAAAGGGAGTGAATCTCTGGTATGCGAGATGGAATGAACTTGTGTGTCTGTATCGTAAGAATGTTTCCTTATGTTTCTCTGTTGGGAAATCAGACGTTTTAAGAAGATATTTTGTAATGTTATTTTATATACCTGTATTTTAAAGTCACCAGCATGTTTTAAGTATGTGGTATTCATATGCAGTTTTAGTTTTAAGTGATAATTGTTGTTCGGCATGTAAAGATATGATATTGTTTTTGCAAGTGAAGTAACGGCTTTGAAAGTGCGATGGTGTGTGATTTTTTGTCACGCTCTGGTAAATATGAAATTGTTTCTGGTATGATTAATGGGTTAACATATGTTGTATTTGTAAGGTCTGTGCACGGCGTGGGTGCACACAATGAAATATATTTATAGGCTGTAATTGAAAGTTTTTCTAAAAGGGCGTCCGTTTTTGTTGCAAGTAAATTAATCTGCAGGTCATGCTACAGTACAGAGGTGAAATTGGTGTGGTAAATCATACAAGCAGCCTAAATTATGGTTAGGATATACATATGTAATTTGCATGATGAATGGTTAGTCCTTAAAGGGACAGTTCACTGTAACAAGGTGTTGCTATTAATGTATTGTCCATGACTTGTTATACAAGCGGCATATTATCTTATATTTCTCTGGAAAATCAGAGCTCA
The DNA here is from genome assembly GCF_027579735.1 of Bombina bombina. NCBI lineage: Eukaryota > Metazoa > Chordata > Amphibia > Anura > Bombinatoridae > Bombina > Bombina bombina. Next base: position 894,142,448 of record NC_069504.1, read on the forward strand.
GTGCGTAGACGGAGCAATAGAAAATTGTCATTTTCTTATTTAAAGAACCAGTGCAATAACCCTGTATTAGTAGTTTGCTAAATATATTTTTAGAGACCTTTCTTTGTATATATTTATTTTAAATTTGCTGTTCAGATAGCAGATATTTTTTTTGCAGCATAACTTAATTCTCTCTGTAATGCAAACTGAAGTGATAAGTTGTCTACAATTTTAGTGTAGGGATCCGTGAGACTAGCGGACAGAAAAGAAAAAAAAAAAAAAAACGAGAAAAAACAGAGGAGTGAAAATATTTAAAGGGATACAGGAAAACTGGTATAACATCTGAGAATTTAAGGGAATATTTACATAAAAGACGATGAGGTTTACTGTAAGCCTAACACTAGTATATTTCACTGTGTTAGCAGTTTCAATTAAAGATTATTTTTAGTTTGGTTAAAATGTCCCTTTAATTAGCCTGCATCCCACTGTGAGTGCGTTCTTATGCTGCTTATGCTTGTTTAGGCTATTTAATGAACGTCAGTATACATTTTTTATTATAAGGATCATTGGGATTAATTTAAAGGGGAAATTGTATTAGTATTTCTTTTTCAGAAAGCTTATTTTTTTGTGTTATATGCGGTTGATATATTTGGCTGGGGAGCTGCAGAATGGGGAATATCAAATTATATAAAACGTTAAATCCAATAATTTTGTTGTGGTTAAACTAATTAGCATTTATCAAGTTTTAGTGTGAATTTTATATTTTTAAGCAGTAAACAGTGTTTTCTCCTTTAAGTAAAAATTAAACTTTGAGCTTGCCTCACTATCCTTGAGAAAGACTGATAACACTGTGCATGTTTTGGTTTTTTTAAAAAAAAAAGAAAAGAAAGTTCTCTCTTGTGTTTGGCTTTGTCGAGAACGATTTGTCCTTTACATTTAAAGCGGCAGTACTGGTGTTCTATGTTATAAAAAATGATAACTATAAATTGCTCACTACAAATAAACAAGTATTTATATTATATTCTGTCATAGAATATAGCTTAAAAATTATAATTTTATTTCTGTGGCTGTCAAACTGTATATCACGGATATAACTCTTTGTTATTTAAAATAACCCCCACTGCGTTCAATAAATAAATGAGATATTATTTAATGAAGTGATTTCAGTGACACTTTAAAATATATAGTTATTTGGTTATTAACTAGTCTTCCACTATTATTGCAATGACTTTGATTGCTGCTTAACAGTTAAGCCGTGGTCTATAAGGTGTCTAGAAATAAACACCCCTAAAACAAATGATGCACAGTTTATCTGATTCTACTGCATTTATATAACTAGCTAATTTATCTGTTCACAGTTTTGGTTTTATTTATATGGCTTACGTATATTTTGTTTCTTGGTGTTGTAATGAGATTTATACAGCCTGTGATAAGAGGCAGTCCTCAAAGGTTTAAAAAATTAGCATATGAGCCTACCTATGTTTGGTTTAATCTAGGAAGGTTGGTTAAAATTAAAAGTCCTATCTGAATAATGAATTTTCATTTATCCTAGAATGTCCCTTTAACAGTGGCTACTGTGGTTATCTGATCTTTCCCAAATAAGCGCAATTTTATTTGTGCAATCTGCAACTTAAGTTTCTTGGGCATCTGCTGTGATTGCTTTCTTTGTGTGATATTAAAGTTTTGTACATAGTGGATGTTTTTAATTGTTTGTCGTGTTCTGAGTGTGTTGCATTTCAGCGAATGTCAGAATATGTGTTGCATTCTAAGTTAATTGTGGTTGTTTGAAATTTGTGTCAGCAGCTAATGTTTCGTTTTGTGTAAGACAAGAACGATTGGTTTTCATTGTTTGTTATGTTTTTCTCTTTTGTGGAAGCGTGCTGTATGGACAGCATATTGAATTGTGAAGTGTATTTCATTTTGCTTGCTATTGAGAATTGTCTCTGCATGAGTGGAGTGCATGATTTATTGTTTAGTTTCTTGTTATCTTGTGTTTGCGTGTCACATGAGATGTTTCACGCAAACATGGAGGAAGTATTGATGAGTATTGATGAATATCTTTATGTAATGGGGGTGATTGTTTTGATCTTTTTATTGCCTTTCTGTGTTTTATTTTGCTCTCATATTTCAGATGCCTAAAATGTTTTATTTTTCTATGTGGTTCTTAACACTATATTTGTATTTGCAGGATGAGAGTATGCAGCTGTTTTCAGAGATTGAAACACACTAACTGAATTATTTTTGAGTTTCCATATTTAGCTAAAATCTGTACAGGCAAAATTCCATAAGTGCACTCTTCAAAAGATTAAAGATTGAAAGCAAGTAAACCTTTAAAGAAAGAAAAGATAAAGATGAAAGACTTTTTGTCAAGCTTGTTTTAACCACCATACTGCAGTAAAAAAAGTTACTGAACTATCTTTGGATCCATTCTTTGCTTTGCATGCTGGTACCAGCCCCAGAACTGGACTCTGGGTAATCCATGACTGTTTCCTCTGATGTGTGTCTTCAGGACATAAAGACTATCCTTCTCTGGACTGTGCCTTACCGCTCGATATGGAAGTCCTGTTATGCTGTTACAGGGTCAACCAATTAAATTAGGGGAGTATTGTTTTAACTCCATTCCTTATATTGCTTGTTTTGTATTCTCTTGTATTTGTTTTATTTTTATTGATCATATTGGGTATAAGACATCATATGCTTCATTGGTATTAGTGCACATTGTAGTTTATGTGCTTAACAAAGTAACCCTTTAGATAAATGTAACTGTGAACTTTGCAGTATTGTACCCTATTGAATGGCCCACTGAGTATAAGAAAATAGGTTTAAGGAAAATGCTGCAACATAGAATAATATTTTAGACCCTTCACCCTTTAGAACATAAGGAGGACACGTCTAAGCTAGAAGTTTATAGTAAATATACAGAGAAATGTTTGTTCAGGGAATAGCATAATTATGGGTTATGAAAGCAAATGTATTTTTCCCTTTTATTAATTAGTATGGTATCTGCAAAGTGAATTTGGTCATTCCTGATGTTTGTCAAAGAGAGTAATTCTTACTATAAAGATGTGTTTAGCTTTAAAAGAGCTTGTAGTTTTAAATGATGTTCTGTTTGTATGCTTTCCTATCAGATGAGATTGTTGAATATTAGGATCATGGTTGGAGAATTATAAACATTATAGATAGCAGCCATCCAGAATAAAGCAACATGAGGTTCTTTTATTTTTAGAAGTTCAAAGTGACAGTGTAAAGAAATTCATTTATTTTCATTGACTGTTTTTCTTTTTTTCCATTCTTACTACAGGGCAGGCCTTAGCATAAGTTTTGGTATAACCCTTCAGGCCCTTGATGAAGTCTGACAGGTTTTCACTTGCGTAGTATTCATGAAGTATCATTTAAAAGTGTATAGAGAAGTTGTAAATTATTCTCTGAGAAATGTCAATGTATTTAGTTTGTATTATATATCAACAATGTTTTGTTTGATTTTAAATGACATAGGATGAAAGTGACGTTTTATTTGGACATAATTGTGATTGAATTGCGGTGTGTACTCATCCTGTACTGTTTCTGTTTGCTTCCTAGACTCCCTGTGACTCGAGTGTCTGCTTACCATGGGTATCCACTGGTTGCCTTGTCTACCCCATGAACAAACCATCAGATTTCCAGTATCTCCCTGCGGAAGAACCGTGGATAAGCACCCCTACTGCAAATGAACTGTTGGAGAACTGTATTATAGCAAAGTGTCAAGGTGCAGCGCTCTCAAATGGACAAAGACTGTTCTTAAAGTGATCAGAGGCCACCTAGAGACAGTTGTGCTGTTGCTATGTCATGCTTTACTGTGGAAAAGGAACTGTTGGACATATTGGGGGGTGCTAGCAATGCAGGTGGAGAGATAGAAGATGCAGCGTTGTTTGGGGGTAGATGGGGGGCTGGTTGGGTCTCTGTGCTGGTAGACCGGTAGTTTTGGGAAGGCTGGAAGATAGATGGAAGGTATTGGAGGGACTGTACCTATATGCAGTGACAATTAGCCTATAAAAGTATATCACGACATGCAAATATTTTTCTCTTTAGTATTCTCACAGAGTTCTGTTACCATAATATAAGGCTTTACTAATTTTCTATGCATGTCTATTTTTATGTTATTCTGTTAGAATAAAAGGATGGTATGTTAGGGGTAATATGAACCTGATGGCAGCCATCTTGTTCTTTGCAGCCATCTTGTTCCTCGCAGCCATTTTGTAATGAATAGACTTTATTATACTGGGGTATTAGGCAGTAAGAATTATATGCATGTTATGATAATTTCCTTAGCTGTTCGGCCTTGCCAATGTACCCTGGCCCGACGCCCAGAAATAAGATAGAATAAGATAATGTAAACAAGAGGCTTCAGAATCCTTGTTGTCTCCGCAGATGGTAGTTTGTTATGACTCTGTAATTATTGTTATGAGAAACTCATGTTCCAGTTTTTCCTTGTAAATTGCTCTGTATAACTGTGTAAGATGACGCGGTCCTAACGTGTCATCCCCTTAACCCTGTATGTCACTATAAGAAAGGCTTGCACTGTGCAATAAACAGAATTGGCTTTCGATCATAATGCTGCGTGGTCTGAGTCATTCTAAGGGGCCCTTATCAGATAATCTACATATGCCTCAGGTGGTACACTAGGCCCCAGGCTTTGGCCTGCGCTGACACCCCCCCGTGGGATTATACACCTTACAATGTTAGTGTTAGGTTTTTTTAAGGGTGTATTGGGTGGGTTTTATTATTTAGATTAGGGTTTGGGCCGCAAAAGTGCTAACTGCCCTTTTAAGGGCAATGCCCATCCAAATGCCCTTTTCAGGGCAATGGGGAGCTTAGGTTTTTTTAGATAATATTTTATTTGGGGGGTTGGTTGTGTGGGTGGTGGGTTTTACTGTTGGGGGGTTGTTTGTATTTTTTTTACAGGTAAAAGAGCTGATTACTTTGGGCAATGCCCCGCAAAAGGCCCTTTAAAGGCTTATTGATAGTTTAGTTTAGGCTAGGGTTTTTTTTATTTTTGGGGGGCATGTTTTTTATTTTGATAGGGCTATTAGATTAGGTGTAATTAGTTTAAATATCTTGTAATTTTTTTATTATTTTCTTGAATTTTAGTTTCTATGTGTTTTTGTACTTTAGCTAATTTAATTTATTTAATTGTTGTTAATTTAGTTAATGTATTTAATTATAGTGTAGTGTTAGGTGTTATTGTAACTTAGGTTAGGTTTTATTTTACAGGTACTTTTGTATTTATTTTAGCTAGGTAGTTAATAAATAGTTCATAACTATTTAATAACTATTCTACCTAGTTAAAATAAATACAAACTTGCCTGTAAAATAAAAATAAACCCTAAGCTAGCTACAATGTAACTATTAGTTATATTGTAGCTAGCTTAGGGTTTATTTTACAGGTAAGTATTTAGTTTTAAATAGGAATTATTTAGGTAATGAAAGGAATTTTTAGTTAGATTTATTTAAATTACATTTCAATTAGGGGGTGTTAGGGTTAGACTTAGGTTTAGGGGTTAATATATTTAGTATAGTGGTGGCGACGTTGGGGGCGGCAGATTAGGGGTTAATAAATGTAGGTAGGTGGCAGCGATGTTAGGGACGGCAGATTAGGGGTTAATAATATTTAACTAATGTTATGTTTGCGAGGCGGGAGTGCGGTAGTTTAGGGGTTTATATGTTTATTATAGTGGCGGCGACGTTGGGGGCAGCAGATTAGGGGCTAATAAGTGTAGGTAGGTTGCGGCGACATTGGGGGGCGGCAGATTAGGGGTTCATAAATATAATGTAGGTGTCGGCGATGTTGGGGCAGCAGATTAGGGGTTAATAAGTGTAGGTAGGTTGTGGCGACATTGGGGCGGCAGATTAGGGGTTCATAAATATAATGTAGGTGTCGGCGATGTTGGGGGCAGCAGATTAGGGGTTCATAAATATAATGTAGGTGGCGGCGATGTCCGGAGCGGCAGATTAGGGGTTAAAAAATGTATTTTAGTGTTTGCGATGCGGGAGGGCCTCGTTTTAGGGGTTAATAGGTAGTTTATGGGTGTTAGTGTACTTTTTAGCACTTTAGTTATGAGTTTTATGTTACAGCGTTGTACCATAAAACTCTTAACTACTGACTTTTAAATGCGTTAGGACTCTTGACGGGGTAGGGTGTACCGCTCACTTTTTGGCCTCCCAGGACAGACTCGTAATACCGGCGCTATGGAAGTCCCATAGAAAAAACACTTTACGATGTTTACGTAAGTCGTTTTGCTGTAAGGCCAAAAAAATGTGCGTTGACCCTAAACCTGCAAGACTCGTAATACCTGCAGGCATAAAAAAGCAGCATTGGGACCTGCTTTTTTACCCTAACGCACAACTCGTAATCAAGACGCATGTGTTGTAAGTTTTTGTGTGCATTTTAAAAACAGATATCAATCAGTACAGATGTACAACAAAGTGGCTTAACACACTATTTATACGGCTGCTCTAATCAATTTGTCATAAAACAAAGTGGAGTTAAAGGGGCAACAACAGCTAAACATTTCTATCATGTATCTGAACAGCTGATGTATTTTATATATGTATATTATATACAGGTATACCCCGCTCATACTGCGGGTTAGGGACCGGAGTGCCGGTGTGAAGTGAAAACCGCCTTAAAGTGAAACAAGGCAGTTTTAGCTTTCTTTTCACTTGCCAGTGTGATTAAAAACTTGAAAACATAATTGAACTAATATATATTAGTTTAACACTAGCAAAGGACAGTATTCAATTAGTATTCAATAAATACTGTACCTGTGACAATTACTGTAGTATAATTTGCCAGACTATAGCACTGAGACACAGATTGCACTGTAATGCTGTAAACAGAGTGAAATGCGCATAACAAAATGGTGCCAGTCACTTTTCTCGAAATCCTACGAGTACAGCACTGTTTCAAAAATCCTTAAAGATTGAACTTCAGCTCCACAAAGCGGTTGTATTAGCTAAGCGCTGTAAAGTGAGGCGCTGTATAGTGAGGTATACCTGTATGTATATACAGTACATGTATATTAAACATGCTGATACAAATGTCTGCATGAAAACATTTATGTTAAAGCTGTTTTTTATTTTTTAACGCTTGCAGGAAATTCCTGTCTCTGCACAACTGGTCCTGGTCGCTCACTGTCTGATAAGCAGGAAACCCACTACTCTTTAACAGACATTTGGGCTAGTTTGTTACATATAATAAACAGCAATGTTAGTATGTGGTGCTGGTTGAGTTTTGTATAACACAAAGTGGTGTTGTCGTGTTTTTTTTGTAACACAAAGCGGTATTAGAGTGAAGTCTTGTGGTTGTTTTACAGTGACCTGTTCACCTCTCTCCAGATTGCTGTATCAGAACGAGTCAAGCTGAGACCTGTCCAGTAAGTTTCATCAATCTAGTTTAGTAGGAAGACAAGCTTATTATATGTATAGTACCCAAACTGTGAGAGAATCAGGACAGTGGGTAAATGTGTGTCTGCCACAAAACTAGGCTCTGTCAGTGTCATCATCTAACAATGCCATATAGCATTCTCTTATATAAAGGAGCATTCTGATATGACAATAGCACCCTCAACCCCAGACCATATCATTTTGCATAACTGACCCAAGATAACTATGTGTATAACCCCTGCAAATAGTTAAACATACAAATAAAGTATTGCTCAGGAGCTACAAGCCTTGCAGCTCCTTAGCAGAAAATGGCTGAGCCATTCAGGGTGTACCAATCCCACGACCTTGTCAATCACTGACTGTGTCCTTTGTGGAGGTTAAACACATGGTTATCAATAGTATTGCAAACATTATCTTATAGACATGTGCACTATTACACAAATAGATCTGGCATGGAAAATAGCCAAATGTCACTGCCTGCTGCCATACTCGTGATATGGTTGGAAAATCAAAACCGAACATGAAAATGTGCACGTCTATTCTCCTAATGAATAAGAGCAAGTCAATTTTGCATTAGAATGTCCCTTTCACTAGTCAACATCACACTGAGATAATTTGCTATATTTTTATATATATAATGAACCAGTGTGAATGTTAACAACTATGGGCCCGATTAGCACTTTCACTCGGTCAATAACACTGCCAGAAGCAAAGATTTAGCGTGCACAAGTTAGCACGTGTACTACGACTTGCCAGTAAAAATTTTGCATGCGAGCAAAAACCGGTGTGTGCTGACTTCAGTACTTTGGGTATTGCGACAGTGCTAACTTATTCTCCGCACAGACTTCAATGGAGAATGCAGAAGACAAAAAACTAACACTTTTCATTTGCGTGCCAACCCGACATATTAATATTTCACATTTTTCACATACAGGAGAATAGTATTTTTATTATATATATATATATATATATATATATATATATATATATATATATATATATATATATATATATATATATATATATATATATATATATCTGTATAAAGTACATTAGCATTATCAGATATAAATAGAAATATACATTTAAAAATCAAAAATAATTTTTTAAAAAATGATGCAAAGAACATAGGAATGTAAAATATTCGTAATGCACTTCGGGTTGCACGCTGTAGGTCTAATGTGGTGTATGGTTAGTGCACATAAAGAATTAGTTATCTTAAGGCCCGTAATGTAAATATTAAATATAAAATATTGAAAAATATTAATAATTATTATAGTTACTGTAAAATATATATATATATATAAATATATATATATATATATATTTTTTTTTAGAATATTTTAGTATGTCTATAATAATTATTTACATTTATTCTTAATATTTTGTTTTTGCGCACATAAGACTGACAGGAGTAAACTAATTAATTATGTATGCTAATCCCACATGAATTTTATGAAGGTGCATGATCTATTTATTAAACATAAAACATTGAAAAATATTAATGTAAATAATTATTAAAGATGTACTAAAATAATCTAAAAAAAAATCTATATATTAATATTACAGTTACTATAATTATTCATATTTATTTGACTTTTTTATATTTAATATTTACATAATGTGACTAATTCTTCAATTGCGCTAACCCGACACACATATATTACATTCCTATGTTCTCCACATAGAAAAATTAGGTTTTTCTATTTTTAACTATATTTTGTAATAAACACTGGTGTCAGTCATATATTTCTGTAGCACGCAGTGATGTTATTCATTGTACTCATTTAATGGGATATTTTAATATGAAAATAAAATGCTCTATTAAAGCGTGTAATTCTTGTATAAATATTCCCTTCCAACTGTGTTTAACCCTGTACAGCTATGATCCTGCCGTGAGACACAGCACATCGTACTGCCTAAGTAGAAAATTTTATTTTTTGCATTAGAATGTGGTGTTATTGTATCTGTTCATAATTAGTGTATCTATATATGACAGCAGAGTAAGTATCCTATACATGTTATCAAGTACTGTAAAGTCAGTTGTGCCCGGCACTGTGTTCATGTTACACATGGTGGCTATGAGTATGCAATAAGTAGGTATTGCACAGAAGAGGCAGGTCCTTTCTTCATGTAAGACACAATGATATTAATCATTGCATCCATTCATCATACAGTGATGGTACTCATTGACTAGATGTAACACTTAGCACTGCTAGTTAATAGATTAATAACAAAGTGGGTTTTAGTTAGTGGGCTCAGAACAGTATGTGTATGTTTTGCATGTCAGAAAGTAATGTGAGTTATAGGTGTTAGAAAGTGGCTTCATGTGACATACAATACTGTTAGCATACATGTGACACAGTGTCAGCCTGGCCCTGCAGACAAAATGTACTACATTTGTTCTAGCTCCAACATTTCCTACAATATTCTATGCAGTAGATTTACTGTCTAAAGAAAGGACATATAAGTGAGCTTTTTGAATCAACTGCATAAAATTTGTATAACTGGAGAGTTTGGAGAGGGCTTTAAGTGAATTCTGCTCTCTGATAATGTAACACACAGTGATATTAGTCAGTTTATTCATGTAACAAGTAATGGTATCAATCATTGGATTCATATAACACAAATTGATATTACTTGTGTTTAGTAAATCAAAATAGTATTTGTGCATTCATGTAATACAGTAAGCTGGTGTAACACACTTATGTTTTAGCTAGTAAATTCCTATAACATATAGTGATGATGGTGTATTTGTGTAACAGTTGTGTTCCAGTTTAACATTCAATAGCGCTTGTCAGAGTATCACACAAGAATAATTTAGATGTAGTTGTATCAATCAATGTAACATATAACACAGTGTGGTAGTGCTGTGATGCAATGACACACAATGGTGTCAGTATAATCATGTAATAATGCTATCATTGTATTTGTGTAAAAGTTTTGCTTGATTCGGTGTAACCATGTTAAAAAAACAATGGTGCTAGTCAGAGTAACACACAACATACAGCCGTATCAGAATAATTATCCAACACATAAAGTGATGTCAATAAGTGTAACATGCAACACACAGTGGCATTAGAGTGATGCTGTAATATACAGTAGTGATAGTGTAATGATGTAAAAGCTCTATCATTTTATTTGTGTAACAGTTGTGTGTCATTCAGTGAAACCATGTAAACAACAGTGGTACTATTCAGAATAACACATAACCTACAGTGGTACCAGTGTAATTATCTAACAGATATAGTGGTGCCAATCAGTGTAACATGCAGCACACAGTTGTATTAGTGGTGTAAGTGTAATCATATAAAAGTGATAACATTGTATGTATTTAACAGGTGTAAGCCAGTGTAATCATATAAGAGTGATAACATTGTATGTATTTAACAGGTGTATATCAGTGTAATCATGCAAAAGTGATAACATTGTATGTATTTAACAGGTGTATGCCAGTGTAATCATGCAAAAGTGATAACATTGTATGTGTTTAACAGGTGTATGCCAGAGTAATCATATAAAAGTGATAACATTGTATGTGTTTAACAGGTGTATGCCAGTGTAATCATATAAATGTGATAACATTGTATGTTTAACAGGTGTATGCCAGCGTAATCATATAAAAGTGATAAAATTGTATGTGTTTAACAGGTGTATGCCAGTGTAATCATGTAAAAGTGATAACATTGTATGCATTTAACAGGTGTATTGCCAGTGTAATCATATAAAAGTGATAACATTGTATGTGTTTAACAGGTGTATGCCAGTGTAATCATATAAAAGTGATAACATTGTAGGTATTTAACAGGTGTATGCCAGCGTAATCATATAAAAGTGATAAAATTGTATGTGTTTAACAGGTGTATGCCAGTGTAATCATATAAATGTGATAACAATGTATGCATTTAACAGGTGTATTGCCAGTGTAATCATATAAAAGTGATAACAATGTATGTATTTAACAGGTGTATGCCAGTGTAATCATATAAAAGTGATAACATTGTATGTATTTAACAGGTGTATGCCAGTGTAATCATATAAAAGTGATAACATTGTATGTATTTAACAGGTGTATTGCCAGTTTAATCATATAAAAGTGATAACATTGTATGTGTTTAACAGGTGTATGCCAGTGTAATCATATAAAAGTGATAACAATGTATGTATTTAACAGGTGTATGCCAGCGTAATCATATAAAAGTGATAACATTGTATGTGTTTAACAGTTGTATGCCAGTGTAATCATGTAAAAGTGATAACATTGTATGTGTTTAACAAGTGTATGCCAGTGTAATCATATAAAAGTGATAACATTGTATGTATTTAACAGGTGTATGCCAGTGTAATCATATAAAAGTGATAACAATGTATGTGTTTAACAAGTGTATGCCAGTGTAATCATATAAAAGTGATAACATTGTATGTATTTAACAGGTGTATGCCAGTGTAATCATACAACATACTGTATAGTGGTACCAGGCTGTGTAATTTACAACATGCTGTTGTACCAGTGTGCGGTTTCAGTGTAATAAAGTGGTATCTGTGTAGTCACGAAACACTCGGTGATACCAGTCAGTGTAATCATTAATCATCGGTAGTGAAATCATGCAAGGCACAGAGGTATCAGGGTAATAAGGTAACACACAGTGTAATTAGACCACACATGCCGGTATCAGTCAGTGCAGGCATATGACACACGATGGTGTTAATCATGTCACACACAGAGGTGACACTAGGTGTCTGACACACATGGTAAAGTCAGTAAGTGTAACCATGTAACATAGCTGTGCCAGTCAGTGTGTTCATGTGGCACAGCCGGAGTCTCTCTGTGGCACACACACAGCCTGAGTCTCTCTGTGGCACACACATGGCTTCTTTGTTACAGTCGTGCCATCTCTGTCCTTCGTTCGCCCCATGTCCTCCCCCCTCCCGCACTGTCACCTGCACGTTGCACGTATACTCCGAGTCGTCCAGCAGCCTCACGGTGCACACATATGCCTGATCCAGACTGCGATTGCTCCCGCTCATCAGGCGGCTCAGCATCCTCCTCCTGACTCCGGGCACACACCCGCTTCGGGTCACTCTGCGCCCGCCGGGCTGCGCTGATCACAAGCTCCTCCTCCACAAACAGCTTAACCAATTACAATAGCTTAGAAACTGAGCGACATATTGGTGACCAAAAGCATGTCTGACACTTGACTGAAAGAAGAGTTATCAGCCAATGGGATATGTAGGCGGGACTAGAGGACGAGGTTTCAGCATCTCTATCAGCACTAGTTATTGGTACCCGGAGATGTCTGAGACTAGACCTTGTTAGTGCAGACGTGGTTAATACCCAGCCAGACACAGCGCACTGAAACCAGTGTGTCTTATAGATCCTCTGGCAGAGTTCTACAGCAGCATAGGCAAATACAACTGCTCTCACCTCTACATAACAGCACTTTTTACCATCAGACTTATAATAAGTAACACGTACACACACATTCCCTGATAACTGCCCTGTGCCAGACTTGTGCTCTTCATACAGTATATAGCAAAGCTAAGGTACATGCACACCTGAGATTGGCAAATCTGGGTATCTTTCTTATGATAAGTGATGAATCAAAGTATTTTTTTTTATTTCACTTGTGCACTTAAAGGGGCAGGGAACTGTAAAATTGTTTTCCCCATAATGTATTTCTAATGACTTGTTATATTAGCTGAAGAGTATAAAATGTATGGGAAATTAACATTTTATTATCCTTTTCTCCTACACCCCACTGGGAGTTTAACTTGTTCTGCTGGCTGTGTTTACAAAGCTAGTCAATAGTCTATACTTAAGTATAGAAACTTTCAGTATAGTGTTAGGTAGGGATACTCCAGGCTAAATCAGCTATTTCAAATGCAGAAATAAGAGTAAAGGAGCTATTTCTAAACAATTTAATACAAATGGATAATTGAGAACAAATTAAAGGGGTAATTATTTTTGGGTAATCTATCCCTTTAACAAAGCATAACTTTTTAGAAAAATATATAAACAAAAATCTAAATCCAAAAAAATTTGACAGGTCGCCTTTAAAACTAGAAATTAATAAAAAAAATGTGGTTTTGGCTTTATAAGCCTTTTCATTGTGGTGTCTGTAAATATCTAGCTGGGTCTATTACAAAGTGCCTCTAAGCACTTACCTTTAGTGATTCTTTAGTCTGTGATCTGAATTTCCTTGTATAAAAAAAAATAAATAAAATACGCTATACAGTGAGTCAAGTCAGGGATCACATATAAGTTGCTTTTGCAGTCAGAATGGCGGTTGGGGTAGGGTAGGGTATCATAGGTACACCCATTGGTTATGAAATAAACTTAAAAGGATAGTAAACCAACATTTTTTCTTTCATGATTCATACAGAGCAGCAATTTTAACCAACATTCTAATTTACTTCTATTATCAAATTTTCTTCGTACTCTTGCTATCTTTATTTAAAAAAACAGGAATGAAAGCTTTGGAACTGGCCTATTTTTGGTCCAGTACCCTGGATGGGGCTTGCTGATTGGTGGCTGCATTTAGCCATCCAATCAGCAAGTGCAACCCAGGTTCTCAACCTAAAATGGGTTGGCTCCAAAGCTTTTATTTCTGCTTTTTTAAATGAAGATAGCAAGGGAACGAAGAAAAATTGATAATAGGAGTAAATTAGAAAGTTGCTTAAAATTGCATGCTCTGTCTGAACCATGAAAAAAAAAATATATATTTGGGTTTACTATCCCTTTAAAGGGACAGAAAAGCTATAATTAGACATTCACGATTTAGACAGAACATACAATTTTAAATAACTCTCCAATTTACTTCTATTATTTATTTTGCTTTCTTCTCTTGTTATCCTTTGCTGAAAGGTTTATCTAGGTAAGCTCAGGAGCAGCAAAGAACCTAGGTTCTAGCTGCTGATTGGTGGCTGCATTTATATACCAATTGTCATTGGCTCACCCATGTATTCAGTTAGAAACCAGTAGTGCATTGCTGCTTCTTCACCAAATGATACCAAGAGAATAAAACCAATTTCATAATAGAAGTAAACTGGAAAGTTGTTTAAAATTGTATGTTCTACCTAAATCATGAAAGAAAATGTTTGGGTCTTTACTCATAAAATGTTAAATTATATATACTTCAAAACTAAAAACTGTGCAATGCACTTAATTTATATATTTTTTTATATTTTGCTTGCCTTTTCTGTAATTTACATCTAAATATAGTAGTGTTTCCACTTCCCCAGAGAGCCTGGAGTAAATTCCATAGGATGTGAAACGCTGACATGCCTACACATGCTGCACAGTGATTGGTTGATATGTGCATGAGCTTATTTATAGGTGTCCCCAATCAGACACAGCGAAGTAGCATAACAATCAAGAGACTTTTCAAGCGGTGTGTCATGGGCCTGCCAAACAATTCACATTCTTTTAACAAAATGATAGTTTTAAAATGCTTTTAAAACAATTATTGTGCATACTGATCTTTTGCAATACAGTAAATAATTGCTGACGCAGAAACAAAAAAATACTTTTAATGTCACTTTATCTTTAAAGTGCCATTATACTGGCAAAATGACATGCTCTCATTCGTTAGAGCTTGTACTTTTAACACTAGCTATGCTGCAATGCAATGTGTTTAAAGGGACAGTCTACACCAGAATTTTTATTGTTTTAAAACATAGATAATCCCTTTATTACCCATTCCCCAGTTTTGCATAACCAACACAGTTATAATAATATACTTTTAACCTCTGTGATTATCTTGTATCTAAGCCTCTGCAAACTGCCCCTTTTTTTCAGTTCTTTTGACAGACTTGCAGTCTAGCCAATCAGTGCCTGCTCCCAGATAACTTCACGTGCACGAGCACAGTGTTATCTATATGAAATACATGAACTAACACCCTCTAGTGGTGAAAAACTGTTAAAATACAATCTGAAAAGAGGTGGGCTTCAAGGTCTAAGAAATTAGCATATGAACCTCCTAGGTTAAGCTTTCAACTAAGAATACCAAGAGAACAAAGCAAAATTGGTAATAAAAGTAAATTGGAAAATTGTTTAAAATTACATGCTCTATCTGAATCATGAAAGTATATTTTGGCCTAGACTGTCCCTTTAATCCCTGGAAAGGAGGGAGCAGCAGACTACTGCTGATCCTAAGTGGAAAGGGACACATGACCCAATCAGCTGCTCTAGTCTCACGACCCAGCTGTGTGAATGCTAGTGCTAGTGATTGGGTCTGTGTTAGTTTCCATTTAGGACCAGCAGTTCTCTGTGGCTCCCGAGCAGTATTTTAACTATATATTTAACCCCTTTGTGGAGGTTAAACACATAACATTGCATGGTTTTTAATGTTAAAATTACATGCATATAAATGTAACACTATAATGACCCTTACAGATGTTTGTGTGGTTTCTGACTTTTGACTCCCTCTATAAAATGTTATTTCAGTTTACACTCTCTTGAGGATATGATGTGCATGCAGGGTAGATTTGATTTAACCCCTTAGTGATCAGACCGATTTTCAATTTTCTTACCGTTACGGACCAGGGCTATTTTTACATTTTTTGCAGTGTTTGTGTTTAGCTGTAATTTTCCCCTTACTCATTTACTCTACCCACACATATTATATACCATTTTTCTCCCATTAAATGGACTTTCTAAAGATAACATTATTTTCATCATATCTTATAATTTACTATTAAAATATTTTTTATAAAATATGATGACAAAAACACACTTTTTCTAACTTTGACCCCCAAAATCTGTTACACATCTACAACCACCAAAAAACACCCATGCTAAATAGTTTCTAAATTTTGTCCTGAGTTTAGAAATACCCAATGTTTACATGTTCTTTGCTTTTTTTGCAAGATATAGGGCAATAAGTACAAGTAGCACTTTGCTATTAGTGTAGTGTAGTAGACAACCCAAAGTTTTGATCTAGGCCCATTTTGGTATATTTCATGCCACCATTTCACCGCCAAATGCAATTAAATAAAAAAAATAGTTAACTTTTTCACTAACTTTAGGTTTCTCACTGAAATTATTTACAGTTAGTGCAATCATGGCAGAGATGGTTGTAAATGCTTCTCTGGGATCCCCTTTGTTCAGAAATAGCAGACATATATGGCTTTGGCATTGCTTTAGTTATTAGAAGGCTGCTAAATGCTGCTGCACACCACACTTGAATTATGCCAAGCAGTTAAGGGGTTAATTTGGTAGCTTGTAGGGTTAATTTTAGCTTTAGTGTAGGGATCAGCCTCCCACCTGACACATTACACCCCCTGATCCCTCCCTGACCCCCCTCAAACAGCTCTCTTCCCTCCCCCACCTCACAATTGTCACCGCCATCTTAAGTACTGGAAGAAAGTCTGCCAGTACTAAAATAAAAGGCATTTTAAAAAAAATATTTATTCAGCAGTGATGGATCCCCCCAACCTCCCTGATCCCCCCCATACAGCTCTCTAACCCTCCCCCCTCTACCTACTTTCACCATCTTGGGTACTGGCAGCTGTCTGCCAGTACCCAGTTTGCTCAAAAAACATAAATTATGCTTACCTGATAATTTCATTTCCATCTGTATGAGGAGAGTACACAGCTTCGTTCCTTACTTGTGAGAATACAGAACCTGGCCACCAGGAGGAGGCAAAGACAGCCCAGCCAAAGGCTTAAATACCTCCCCCACTCCCCTCATCCCCCAGTCATTCTGCCGAGGGAACAAGGAACAGTAGGAGACATATCAGGGTATAAATGGTGCCAGAAGAACAAAACAAAATTTAGGTCCGCCCAACGAAGACAACGTGCGGGGGCCGTGGACTCTCCTCATACAGATGGAAATGAAATTATCAGGTAAGCATAATTTATGTTTTCCATCTTAATATGAGGAGAGTCCACGGCTTCATTCTTTACTTGTGGGAGACATATAGCCAAGCTCTAGAGGACACCGAATGAAAAAAAGGGAGGGTAAAATAAATGGCGGACCGTATTCTGAGGGCACCACCTTTCTCCCAAAAGCTTCTTGAGCTGAAGCAAAAACGTCAAATTTGTAAAATTTTGAAAAAGTATGTAAGGAGGACCAGGTAGCCGCCTTACAAATCTGCTCCATAGAGGCATCATTCTTGAAGGCCCAAGAAGAAGCCACAGATCTAGTTGAATGAGCCATAATCCTCTGAGGATGCTTATGTCCCACTGTCTCATATGCTAAGCGGATAATGCCCCTCAACCAAAAAGATAGGGAAGTGGAAGAAGCCTTCTGCCCTCTGTGCTTCCCAGAGTAGACAACAAACAATGCCGAAGTCTGTCTAAAATCTTTGTAGCCTGAAGATAGAATTTCAAAGCCTGAACCACATCCAAATTATGAAGTAATCGTTCCTTTGAGGAGGATGGATAAGGACACAAGGAAGGAACCACAATCTCCTGATTGATATTGCGATCAGACACAACCTTAGGGAGAAAACTCAACCCAGTGCTAAGAACAGCCTTATCAGCATGAAATACTAGGTAAGGAGGCAAACATTGCAAGGCCACCATCTCAGAGACTCTGTGTGCCGAAGCAATAGCCAATAGAAACAGAACCTTCCAAGAAAGTAACTTAATGTCCACTGAATGCATGGGCTCAAATGGAGCCGTCTGCAGAACCTTAAGAACCAAATTTAAACTCCTAGGAGGAGCAGAATGTCTAAACACAGGCCTGATTCTAGACAGAGCTTGAACAAAAGACTGAATATCAGGAAGCTCAGCGAGCCTCTTGTGCAATAGCACAGAAAGAGCCGAAATCTGTCCTTTTAAAGAAATAGCAGCAAGTCCCTTCTCCAAACCATCTTGCAGAAAGGAAAGAATTCTGGACACCTTGACCTTATGCCAAGGGAATCCATGTTCTTCACACAAGAAAAAGTAGGTCCTCCACAACTTATGATAGATGCGACGGTTGACCAGCTTTCTAGCTTGAATGAAAGTATCAATCACTCACTCAGAAAACCCTCTCTTGGCTAAGACTAGGCGTTCAATCTCCACGCAGTCAGCCTCAGAGAATCTAGATTTTGATGAACAAAGGGACCCTGTTCCAGCAAATCTCTGCGACAAGGTAACCTCCATGGAGGAGATGATGACATCCCTACCAGGTCCGCAAACGGAGCAATTAGAATAGTTGAGGTTTGCTCCTGTTTGATGCGGGTCACTACTCGAGGAAGAAGTGGTAACGGAAGAAAAATGTAAACTAGGTTGAATCCCCAGGTGTAAGGATTCCGGTCCGCCTTTTCCAGCTCTCCTCTCATCACATGATCTCTACCTACCTGCATTTAAGTCTTCACCTGACTGCAAACAGGTGCTTAGTTATTTTACTTGGTAGCAGTATCTAGCTCCTAGCTCTCTTCAGCTACTACGTTAAATTAAGCTTTTTGGATTATATCCACCTACTGTTTCCACATATAATTGAAGCTCTCTGTGTATAGGAAGGCTCTGTACAAGCAGTAGTTATACCGAATCTATTCCTGCAACCTCGGTTCTGGCTATTACAATTTAATATTAGCCATCCTACTAATCAAGTAAGGAAGTTGTCTATTAAGTAAGTGTTGTGCTGTGTATTTTTCCTATTCTTTACATTGCTCTGCTTATCTTAAAAGCTATTGACATTTGATATATACTACACAGTTGCAAACTAACTATTTGATAAAGCATCCTGGACTGATGTAAATACTTATCAACAAACTTACTGAGAGTTTCATATCATACTGAGAATAAAGTCACTTCAATGCTCTACGGTCTATGCATAACAATAGCCTGTGTGCTAAAGTGATACAAAACAACACCTTATAGTCTGCAGTTGCGATCCTGTGCCTTTGCCAGACTAGGCCTTACACCAGGGAACCGCTAAGGCATCTATCAGCTCCGCCTGGGGATCCCTGGACCTTGATCCATATCTGGGTAGCTTGGTATTGAGTCTGGACGGCATGAGATCGATCTCCGGCGTCCCCCATCTGTTGCAAATTTCCGCAAACACCTTGGGATGAAGAGACCATTCCCCTGGATGAAAGGATTGTCTGCTGAGAAAATCCGCTTCCCAGTTGTCCACACCCAGAACGTGGATGGCTGACAGCGAACAGTTGTGGACCTCCGCCCAGTCTAGAATCCGAGATACTTCCCTCATGGCTAGGAAGCTTCTCGCTCCCCCCTGATGGTTGATGTAAGCCCCAGAGGTAATGTTGTCCGGTTGAAATCTGATAAAATGGATCAAACCTAGAAGAGGCCAAGCCTTCAGAGCCTTGAAGATCGCTCGAAGTTTCAGAATGTTGTTTGGGAGAAGAGATTCCTCTCGAGTACACCGGTCCTGCGCCTTCCTGGATGCCCCAAACAGCTCCCCATCCTGACAGACTTGCATCCGTAGTCACAATCTCCCAGGATGGTCTCAAGAAGGATGTCCCCTGGGACAGGCGATCTGGACAGAGCCACCAAGAGAGCGATTCTCTTGACCGGTTGTCCAGAGAAATCTGTTGTGATAGATCCGAATGATCGCCATTCCATTGCCTCAGCATGCACAGCTGAAAAGGTCTGAGGTGGAACCTGGGGAATGAAATGATATCTATGCTGGATACCATGAGCCCAATCACCTCCATACAGTGGGCCACAGATGGCCTTAAGGAGGTCTGGAGTGCAAGACAATTGAAAGCATTTTGCACTGTCTCTGGTCTGTAAGGAATATCTTCATAGATATGGTATCTATTATCGTGCCCAGGAATTCCACTCTGGTACTGGGAACCAGAGAACTCTTTCCTAAGTTTATCTTCCATCCATGAGATTGAAGAAGAAGTAGGAGAGCACTCGAATGGTCTTCTGCCAGACGGCAGGATGGAGTCTGGACCAGAATGTCGTCCAAATAAGGCGCTACTGCAATACCTCTGGATCTCACCACCATGAGCAGAGCCCCCAGAACCTTCGTAAAGACTCTTGGAGCAGTAGCCAGACCAAAAGGAAGAGCTACAAACTGGAAGTTTTGGTCCAGAAAGGCGAATCTTAAGAACTTGAAGTGATCCTTGTGTATTGGCACATGAAGGTAAGCATCCTTCAAGTCTATCGTAGTCATGAACTGTTCCTCTTGAACTAAGGGCAGAATCTCCATCTTGCAGAATCTCCATCTTGAATGATGGCACAGACAGAAACTTGTTTAAGAACTTTAGGTCTAGGACTGGGCGAAACGTACCCTCCTTCTTTGGGGCCGCAAAAAAGTTTGAGTAGTATCCCAAACCTCTTTCTGTTAGAGGTACTGGCACAATCACTCCTAGGGAGGAGAGATCCCTAACGCACCCTAGAAAAGCTTCTCTTTTTTCTGGTCTTGAAAACAGGCTTGATAAGAGAAATCTGCCCCTGGGTGAATGAGATTTGAAACCTATCCTGTAACCCTGAGCAATGACCTCCAGAACCCAAGGGTCTTGCACGCCTGCCAGCCAAGCCTCCGCAAAGTGAGATAGTCTGCCCCCAACACGATCCATCGACGGATCGGGGGCCGCCCCTTCATGCCTATTTTGTCTCAGCAGGCTTTTTGTTCTACTTGGACTTATTCCAAAACTGAGATAGTTTCCAAGTTCCCATGGACTGATCAGGCTTTGCAGCGGGCTGCTGGTGTTGGGATTTATCTGAACGAAAGGGACGAAAATTAGGCCCCTGTCCCTTAGGTTTGTTCTTCTTATCCTGCGGTAAAAAGGCACCCTTGCCCCCAGTGACCGTGGATATGATATAGTCCAGTCCTGGACCAAAAAGAACCTTTCCCTTAAATGGAAGAGAAAGCAATCTAGATTTTGAAGTCATGTCAGCAGACCAGGACTTCAGTCACAGAGCCCTACGGACTAGAACAGAAAAACCTGATGTCTTGGCATTCAGGAGAATAATCTGCATGTTTGCATCACAAATTAAAGAATTAGCTACTATGAAGGCCTTAATTCTTTCCTGGATTACATTGAGGGGGGTCTCCACCTTGATCATCTCCGATAGAGAGTCGCATCAATAGGTAGCGGCTCCAGCCACCGCCGCTGCAGTCTGAAATAAAAATCCTGTGTGCTGAAACATCTTTCTCAACAGAGTTTCTAGCTTCTTATCCATAGGTTCCTTAAACAATGAAATATCCTCAAGCACGATAGTGGTGCGTTTAGCCAGCATGGAGATAGCTCCATCCACCTTAGTGACAGACCCCCACAACTCTAATTGGGAGTCAGGAACCAGGAACAATTTCTTAAAGGAAGAAGAAGGGGAAGAAAGAGGATCCGAGTTTTTCCCATTCATTCTTAATAATATTTGCCATCTTAACTGGAACCGGAAAGGTTTGCGGCACCACCCTGTCCTCGTAAACCTTATCAAGCTTAGTAATAGAAGGATCCTCTGACAACTTAGGTTCCGGAACCTCTAATGTAGCCAACACCTCCTTTAGCAGAAAGCATAAGTGATCTATCCTAAATCTAAAGTCTGGTTCCTCCGCAGGCTTAGAGGCAGCCGATTCCGACCCAGAAAGATCCTCCTCTGAAGTATCAGAGGCGCCTTCATCGGTGGATAATCTAGTATCAGATAAATCCAGCAAGTTGGTAGATGACCCCTGGGAAGGATAGTAGTATTTAACCTTTCGCTTGCGCTTAGCAGGGCGAGGTAAAGCACTGAAGGCTGCAGACACTGCCATTTGCAACTGTTCAGTAAAGTCTGTTGGAAAGAGGGACCCTCCTGAAGGAGGATTAGAAGTGCAATGGGGAGCTGCATGTGTAGTAGGAGATGATTGCAGGAAATGCACCTCACGAGACGGAGACCCCTCAGAGATGGAAGGCTCAGTGGTACTAAACATCTTGAGTTTCTTAGATATAAGTACTATGTCAAGGCATGTGGAACATAATTGAGCAGGCAAGCTTTTATACTGTAGCCTCCTCACAATAAAAACAGGTATTAGATTTAGGTAAAGAGGGAGTACCCTCTAACGTATCAGAGTCCTCCATAGCTTGGGCTTTCAAGATAGACTATAGAAAAATATTAATGGCACCTTTATACCCCCAATAGCTGGGGCACTCACCACCTCCTATGACCCAGGCCCCACAGAGAAACCGCTTTGTCTCCTGTAAACCGCACAGTCAGGAAAGAGGAAGTTAATGAGGCCACACCCGGTCACATGGAGTGCCATGCAGGACCGCCCCTGCTGCAGGAAAGAAAGCGCGCCAAACTAATAGGCTGCGCAGTTATCCAAAAACGAAAGAAAAAAACCTGAATGTTCCCACATCTGCCAGAGCCTCATCTCACACATGTTGCAGCATAAAACATAATAAAGCAAATCATGTATAAATCCTCCCTGTTCAATAATCCCCTTCCGGAGACATTAAAGGGGCACTAAACCCAAATTTTTTCTTTCGTGATTCAGACAGAGCATGCAATTTTAAGCAACTTTCTAATTTACTCCTATTATCAATTTTTCTTCTTTCTCTTGCTATCTTTATTTAAAAAGCAGGAATGTAATGCATAGGAGCCGGCCCATTTTTGGTTGAGAACCTGGGTTATGCTTGCTTATTGGTGGGTAAATGTAAGCGTCCAATAAGCAAGCGCTATCCATGGTGCTGAACCTAAAATGGGCTGGCTGCTAAGATTTACATTCCTACTTTTAAAATAAAGATAGCAAGAGAACGAAGAAAAATTGATAATAGGAGTAAATTAGAAAGTTGCTTAAAATGTCATGCTCTATCTGAATCATGAAAGACAAAATGTGGGTTCAGTGTCCCTTTAACCCTTGATTCCATACAGATAAAAGGAGTCACACTGTGACCCTGTCTTCTTGCGTTATATGAAATAAAATGAAACTATCTTACCAGAATCATCGCCGTGGAACAGACACACAGCCTCTCAAGTTTGACAGTCTTGTAGCATCGCACCTGACATGGACTTGAGTGATAGAACCAGGCAGAGAAACTCGTCAACACTGATTGCTTAGGTGCTGTTAATACGAGTCTGGTTGGTTTCGCAGAAAGACTCTCCCTGCATCTCCAGACCCTAACATTCGTCAATGCTCTCACTGAGAGGCTGACAAGACTACTTAAAACTACAGTCCCATGCCGAAGAGTATTACCCTCCATAAGAGACTACTCTGAATCTTCTGACACTTCTCTGCCATCCTCCTGTGACGAAAGGCAAAGAATGACTGGGGGATGAGGGGAGTGGAGGAGGTATTTAAGCCTTAGGCTGGTGTGTCTTTGCCTCCTCCTGGTGGCCAGGTTCTGTATGCCCACAAGTAAGGAATGAAGCCGTGACTCTCCTCATATTAAGATGGAAACAATGACTTTTTTTTATAATAAAACAAAACAAAACCCAATTTTCTGTAGTGTAGCTGCCCCCCACTCAATATTCTACCCCCCTCCCCCTCCCAGATTCCTTTACAAACATTTATTCCCCTCTCTCCCTCAACCAACTTAATGTAGCATGTGCGGGCTCCCGCTGACTTGCGCGCACTGCAGGGAAAGGATCCGGAAGTCCCTCCAACGATGTGCCGCCCACACGCCTCCCTGCTACGGCTTCCACCAACCAACAATTGGCACCATCGCTGGCTGATGCAGAGAGGGCCTGCATCGGAAGCTAAAAAAAGGTTAATGCAGGATGTCTCAGTATTGAGGCATCACTGCAATACCCTGAAAGCATCCAGAAGCGATCACAATCGCTTCCAGCACTTGAAACCCCAGAGGATGTCCTTGGTCATTAACTGACACTTTTTGTAGGACGTGCCTGGCACGTCCTTGGTCGTTAAGGGGTTAAATCAAATTTATTTAAATCAAGTCTTACTGCTAGCAATTTAATCAATTTAAATCATGGTTTTCTACATAAAGGTTTCATTTTTAGAATAATAACTTTAAAGATTATTTTTCAGTTATATCAGGAGGAAATTATTGATTTAGTTACATACCATTAGCAATACCTAGATAGATCACTGAAATTATTGGGAGAACTATCTCCAGTTTAATAGGTTCATATTTTATCAACTTTTCAGCTGTACTTTATTGGAAGGAGAAAAATAACGATTACCTTAGTAATAACAATTTAAATATCTTTTATTTAAAGGGACATGAAACCCATTTTTTTTTCTTTCATGATTTAGAAAGAACATGCAGTTTTAAACAACTTTCCATTCTACTTCTATTATCTAATTTGCTTAATTCTCTTGATATCCTTTTTTGAAAAGTATATCTAAATAGGCTCAGTAGCTGCTGATTGGTGGCTGCACATAGATGCCTTGTGTGATAGGCTCACCCATGTGCATTGCTATTTCTTTACCAAAAGATATCTATAGAATGAAGCAAATTAGATAATAGTAAATTGTAATGTTATTTAAAATTGTATTCTCTATCTAAATCATGAAAGAAAAATGTTGGGTTTAATGTCCCTTTAACTAAAACAATAACATTGTGGGCATGAGGGAAATGTCCCAATTGGTTGCTCATTTGAGCCTGCAAATAAAATTTATGAAGCAGAGGTTTAAACAGCAGCTTCATATATTCTCTCGCTAATTTGGAGTTGGCGGATGAAAATCTCCCCCGGATTCATTTGACTGTGGTGATTGACAATCCCTACTCTCACGCTATTGGTTGCATAAGGGTAGAGGGGTTGTTTGCTTGTGCAATGTTAAACATGGGGAACAAATGCGCCCCACAATCTGCAATCAAATGCGGACAGGTTCACAACATGTTTATTTAATTTTCAATGCTTGCTCCTCCCTCCTCACACTTAGGTCCTTCATCTTCAAACAATCTTCTATACATTGAGCTTCTTGAAATCTAGCAGTGGCGGCTCGTGGGTTATTCAAATGGGGGTTCACAGTACATGAACTGGGGTTAAACACCATCTCTCCTCTTTTTCTCTCTCTCTCTCCTCTTTTTCTCTCTCTCTCTCCTCTTTTTTTCTCTCTCTCTCTCTCTCTCCTCTTTTTCTCTCTCTCCTCTTTTTCTCTCTCTCCTCTTTTTCTCTCTCTCTCTCTCCTCTTTCTCTCTCTCTCTCTCTCTCTCTCTCTCCTCTTTTTCTCTCTCTCCTGTTTTTCTCTATCTCTCTCCTTTTTCTCTCTCTCTCTCTCTCTCTCTCTCTCTCTCTCTCTCTCTCTCTCCTCTTTTTCTCTCTCTCTCTCCTCTTTTTCTCTCTCTCTCTCCTCTTTTTCTCTCTCTCTCTCTCTCTCTCTCTCCTCTTTTTCTCTCTCTCTCCTCTTTTTCTCTCTCTCTCTCCTCTTTTTTTCTCTCTCTCTCCTCTTTTTCTCTCTCTCTCTCCTCTTTTTATCTCTCTCTCTCCTCTTTTTCTCTCTCTCTCCTCTTTTTCTCTCTCTATCCCCTCTTTTTCTCTCTCTCCTCTTTTTCTCTCTCTCTCTCCTCTTTTTCTCTCTCTTTCTCTCTCCTCTTTTTCTCTCTCTCTCTCTCTCTCTCTCTCTCTCCTCTTTTTCTCTCTCTCTCTCTCTCTCTCTCTCTCACACACACACACACAAACATAAAAACACACAAATATAGAAGCATTTAGTATCTTCCCTCACTGTTCCTTTCAGTGTTCTTAGCTATTGTGCAAACATTGTTTTCCTTTATTGATTGTAAAAACATTTATTGATATGGGATTATGTGGTGAGTTGGAGAGGGGAATATCACTGAGACAAACAGACAATGCATACAATATTGTTATTTGCAGGTCATTTCTGACATTTTATAGAACCAGTGTGAGGCAAAAGAAGGGGTCAGCATGTCAGTTGTATTTTTAAAAAAAAGCAGAGTTCATAGGTTGGGTCAGATAACAGATTAACAACTTCATGTGTCTCCTTTCAGTAAAGCTGAGAGGAGACCCATGAGATCGTTAATCTGTTTAACGCTACTAAAACAAGTCCATTTGTCAGTACAGTCTTACTTAGCCTGTCTGTGTAAAATATCCTGGCAGTCTGCAGACCAGTCTAAACTAATAGCTTAGCAAATGTGAAACGTCTCCTGCAAACTGCCGGAGACTTTAGAACATGAATCTTAACAGATAAGCTGACAGGCGACAGCTTACAACATTTTTAAGTAAACTAAAATGAGGCTCCCACCTTGTTAGGTTTGTTAACGGCAGGCAGCAGCAGAGAAGTTTTTTTCTAACAAGCGATCATGTCAGCAACATGCCTAGTAAG
Source organism: Bombina bombina (assembly GCF_027579735.1). Classification (NCBI taxonomy): domain Eukaryota; kingdom Metazoa; phylum Chordata; class Amphibia; order Anura; family Bombinatoridae; genus Bombina; species Bombina bombina. The sequence goes on from NC_069504.1 coordinate 894,168,979, forward strand.
ACTCTGAGATGGACCCCCAGCTTGAAATAATTTCAGAGTGGCCACTCACAGATTTGGCAATTACTACTGCACCAGTGCACTGCCCTCTCTACAGAAGCCCGCGCAGGCTGTTACAATTGCTGTATGTGGCCCCTGCTGCAGCACCCCCGCTGGCCACTATTAAAAATTTTTTAAACTAAATCAACACCTACCTTACAACATTGTTGGAGCTTTGAGGCAAGCCATTTTAAAGGGAGCAGTGCTGATGGGCCCCCCACAAGTGGCAGACCTTTGCAATCGTGGAAGTTACGCCCCTGGTTTTGCGCCGCCGACCAAGCTCCTCCTCCCCTCACTGTGACACTGACATCACATGGCTCCTGCCGCACAGCTAAATCTGTGCGGTTAGGAAGATATAGGAGCTGGGTTGGGGGCGGCGCTACTAGCACTAAGAAATAAGTGCTCTGGGCTTGAAGCCTATACTTCTATGTATCGCACGTGCGATAGATAGAAGTATAGGCATTTAAGGTTAAGCCATGTAATAAAAGTCCCACTCTCCAAGTAAAAAAAGTTTAAAATTTGACTGCAACATTTTGGGTTGATTAAATATAATTTTCCAATAGTGGTGTTATTGGAAAAATTATATTTATTTAGCCAAAAAGTAGGTTTTTTTTGTTTTGTGTTTTTTCCTCTCAGCAGGGGTCAGGGCTCTCATGGGGGTTCACGTGCGACTGTGAACATATAGAGGAGCCTCCACTGAAATCTAGTAAGAGTTGATTATGTGCACATAGATTTAGAGGGGAGTAATGGCGTTACAGGGACAATAAAGTCAAAATTAAACTGTCATGACTCAGATAGAGCAGGTGATTTTAAGTAACTTTCTAATTTTCTCCTATTATCAATTTTTCTTTGTTCTCTTGGTATCTTTTTTTTAATGTAATCTTAGGAGTCGACCCATTTTTGGTTTAGCACCTGGGTAGTGCTTGCTGATTGGTGGCTACATTTAGACACCAATCAGAAAGTGCTACCCAGGTACTGAACCAAAAATGGGCTGGCTCCTAAGCTTACATTCAAAAAAAGATACAAAGAAAATTTTAAATTAGGAGTAAATTAGAAAGTTGCTTAAAATTGCATGCTCTATCTGAATCATGACAGTTTAATTTTGACTAAATGAAAGGGTTTATTTCTCAACTCTGTATGTTTATTTTATAAAATGAGCTTTAGAGTGGGACACCTACTATAGGTGCTAATGGGCTGATCATCGTTCTATATTATCCATGTGAACTTATGTACAGGTGGCCCTCCTTTTACAACGGTTCAATTTACACCGTTTCAGAATAACAACCTTTTTTTCCAGTCATGTGACTGCTATTGAAAAGCATTGAGAAGCAGTGCATTGATTAAAATAGCCAGTAGGTGGAGCTGTCCGCTTGTGTTGCAGCAAAGCCAAGCAAGCTGAAATTAATCAGTTTAACCAGACCTGAGCTATCAAGCAGATTTCAAAGGAACAAGATCTTCCTGTCTATAAATCAGTCCAGATTGGAATGCATAGAAAGAACAGTTTGCAGAAAAATGCAAGTGAAGTCTGTGTTGTGTGATTATTTTATTAGGTTTATAATGCTGTTTAGCAAATGTTTTGGATCATTTAACTTAGGTTAATTATATATTCTGTGTTGTGTAATTATTTTATTAGGTTTATAATGCTGTTTAGCATTTAAATTCTTCATTTCAAAGCTTTAAAAATAATGTTTTAGGTGTTACTTAAGACAATTTTGAGAGGGGCCTGGAACCTATCTCCCTCACTTCCCATTGACTTACATTACAAACTGGGTTTCAATTTACAACAGTTTCGATTTACAACCATTCCTTCTGGAACCTAACCCCGGCGTAAACTGAGGGCTACCTGTATTGTGTAAGGCTTCATTAATGCCTTACTAATCTAATACTGAAGTAACAAGCTGGGCACTTTGGAACACTGGTAAACCTGATCCACGCCAGCTATTAAGGGCGGACATCCCGGAACAATACAGCTAATTATAATAACTGTGAACTGGGGTTTACCGGCAACATATTTGCAATAATCATATGGCAGTTACTTTACTTCTGTGTGGTGGCACACATTAATTATTTTGCTACTTAGTTAGAACTATTGACAGTTTTTATTAACCTGGCCACACTGCTCAAGGTGTACTCAAGTGATAGCTATACCAATCACTGTAACCTCATGTGTATAAGCATTGCATAACGACAACATTGTTGCAATAAGAACATGATAGTTACGTTACTCCTGTGTGGTCTCACGCAATGAATTATTTTGTTATCTTATTAGTAACTGTTGATACACAGGTTTTACTAACTCGGCCACACTACTTCAGCCCAGGAGTTTGAAAGTGATAGCAAATCCTAAATTCCAGAAACTTCACGTGTATAAGCACTACATATTTGTGATACTAGCACTTGCTCCCACTAGGTTAAACATCATACATGTTGAACCAATCACACAATATTATTACTGTACCTTTAATACCAGCCATTTACCCCAGCTCTGTATTAAAGTGAAGGTCAATTTTGACAAATTAGTGCCCGGTTATTAATAATCCTATTAAAAACAAGGGCACTTTAATTCATCGAAATTGACATTTCAAGCGTTTTCTTAAAAAACGTACCTTTAATCCTAAAAACCGCTGCAGCGCTTCCTCCGCCCGTCGCAAGCTCTCTTCGCGGGTCAAAAATGACGAATCTGGCTTCATCCAATCACGACATTCCCTTAGGCCATGATCCCCCAGGGGGGGGGGACACTGTGATTGGAGGAAGCCGGATTCATCATTTCTGACGTAAGCAGAGGCTTCCAAAGGCCGGGGGAATCGATGGAGCAGCTTTCAGAATTAAAAGGTAAGTTTTTGAAGAGAACGCTTAAAATTTCTATTTTGATGAATTAAAGTGCCCTTGTTTTTAATAGGATTATTAGAAACTGGGCACTAATTCGTTAAAATTGACCATCACTTTAATACAATAGCTGTATACACTAGTGTAGTTACTAGTGGAGTTGTTACTACCTAACCTTGATCACCATTCTTATCCCACCATTGCAACTCCATTCACTTTCTGAAGGGAAGTAGGCTCTGTTATTTATTATTTGGATCTGTGGTTATTCTAATACATAAATACCTAAGGCATAATACCTATTACAAATCACCACATTTACCTTTTATTCGGATGACGTCCCACATTGTTGTTTTTTTAACTCTTTTTGTGTGTTTCCACTCTTATTTTAATTAAAAACAATAAAAGTTACATTTTAACCCAAACCAGGAATTTCCTTGCCTCTTTAGTCTGGGCACAGAGTGCTATAATTGCATTCTTACTGTCGATTTCTTCTATATATCCACTACTTTTTTTGTAATAAATTTTTAATGCAAAGCATTACCCCACATAACCAATATATATATACACATTATATATGTTTTATGGAATATAGCAGCATATTTACTATTTGCAAATTGCTATAAAGGAACAGGTACTAGTGGGGATTGCCTATTATAGTGCTATTGTTTACTATTTGTATTAAACCTTTGGATTATAATGTATTTTACATAGAAACTATATTTAAATAGATTTGTCACTGAATCATTGAATTTTATCCAGCCTGTGCGCATAATTTATGTAAAACATACATATTTGCCAAAGACATTTTCATTAAAAAAAATGTAAAAAAATGAAAAGGGACAGTAAAAACCTTGTAATTATGCCATGGTCTACGATTTTTCAATAGTATAACATATCAGCAGTTATAAATGTTATTAGAATAGATTAACACATTGTTTGCCTCAATTATTTACCAGTGTTAAAACTTCACTCACCACTTTCTTTATTTGGAGCAAAGCCAGACTTGAGACGTCAGAAGAAAGTGCTTGCCGTTGTCACTGTGTTACAAGGACATAAAACCCCACATTTTTCTTTCGTGATTCAGATAGGCGTGCAATTTTACAGAACTTTACAATTTACTTCTATTGTCTAATTTGCTCCATTCTCTTGGTATTCTTTGTTGAACAGCATACCTAAATACTTAAAAGCAGCAATGCACTACTGGGAGCTAGCTCCTGATTGGTGACTGATCTTAAATGCCTGTTGTGATTGGTTTATTGTGTTCAGCTAGCTCCCATTTATGCATTGCTGCACCCTCAACAAAGGATTTTAAGAGAATGAAGAAAAATTGATAATAGAATTAAATTGGAAATTTGTTTAAAATTGTATGCTATGTCTTGTTGGGTTTTAGGTCTCTTTAACAAAATCTCTGTTTGGCTTCAGTGGTAAAATAACAGACTGCAAATGACTTACAAATATGTGGCAGGGTTATGCTTGTGAAGCCTGCCATTCACTCTTAGATTTCATGACTGGAAAAGCCATAATTTTCTGACTTAAAAAAGTTGTTTTACTATACATAATGCAAAGTGAAGGTAAATAATACAGTTTTTAAATGTACCAGTAGAACTTTCATAAGATAAACATGTAAACTGCTATGTTATATTTTAATATTTTGTTGTTATATTTGATAAAATTTACTTTTTTTTTAATGTTACAGAGTGTTGATGTTTCCTCCTCCCCCTTCCATTTCCTTTTCTCTCTATAGTGTAGTAATGTAGAGAGTGGTTCTACCTGCCCTCTACGTTGTTGGTAATGCACGCTCATGATAATTGCAACTATTGAGAATACAGCAAAACTTTTGACCAAAAGAGAGCATGTGTCGCTCTACTGCATCACACTGCCATTCAAATAAGTGAGCCATGCGGTAACAATCATGATTGAGTGAGCACTACAAACGTCACCTGAAACAAAATGGAACATGGAGGGTACCAGACAGTGGGGGGATTAAAAAGAACTAATATTAAAAAATAAATTAAAATATGTATTTGCATGTTAAAGGAAATGCATTAAACAAAATGACTAACTGTAATATAAAATGCTTAAAGTGATAGTACAACAGAACTGCTTGTGCAAGGTAAATGCCGACAGCAGCAGATCATGTCCGCCAGACATTGATAAATCGGTCCCAAAGTCTTGATATAGTATTTTATTGAGATTACCACACACAATTGAAAGGACAGGAAATAAAACATTTTTCTGACGTTTTAGAATAAATTAATATACTAAGTGTATGTTAAAAAATATGAATCCATTAACACATTGTTTGCTGCAGATGTTTTCAATGGTTAAACTCCAACCACCACTAGCTTGACTTGTTTCTGGACTAAACAAGACTTGCCATTGTCATTTTATTAGCAACATTTCTATTAGCTTGCAGTTCCTTATCTTATCAAATCCACTAAAGTTAATTAGGGACAATCTTGTGGGTCTGTAATGTGCACATCCAATTCTCAGAAGTAGAAAACACACAATTTTTAGGTTTACTTTGCAAAAAAAGGGGGCAAAATAAATAATGAAATTATATTGAAAAGTTTCCTTAATATGGATAATTAAACATTTTATATTGCAATCTCTAAGTGTTTCATGTTCTTTTAAGCCCTGGAAGCACTGAATACTGAAGAACGGTATTGAATTGTGTTAAAACCCTTGGTTTTCAGAGGGGTCTACCTGAATTTCAGGGATATAAAGTCCCTATTCAATACTATACTTTAAAACATAATTCAAATAAAAAGTACAAAAAATACCTCTCCTGTAAATTACTCATATTACATCATTGTCACCAATAGAAAGTCAACTATTATAAGTTCTTTTTAGTATCAATATTTAAACACTTATATCATAATCTTAACCTTTTCACTACCAGGAATTTCAGAGACGAACTTGCCCAAAATACCAGAGAATTTTTATCATTTTTACTATTACGCAATTTAAACAGAAATAGAGCCTTGTTTTTTTATTTATCTGTCAAACTATATATATGTATTAAGTAGACAATCCAAGGTATTGATCTATGACCATTTTGGTATATTTCATGCCACGATTTCACAGCCAAATGTGGTTAGTTAAAAACAATTGTTAACTTTTTCACAAGCTTTGGATTTCTCACTTAAATTATTTACATACTGCTTATGCAATCATGACACAAATGATTGTAAAAGCTTCTCTGTGATCCCCTTTGTTCAGAAATAGCAGACATACATGGCTTTGCCATTGTTTTTTGGTAATAAGAAGGCCACTAATTTCAGCTGTGCATCACACTTTTATTATTCCCGGCAGTGAAGGGGTTAATCAGGTAACTTGTAAGGTTAGTTTTACCTGCAGTGTAGAGATTACCCTTCCACCTGACATCTCCCACCCCCTGATCCCTCCCAAAACAGTTTTTATTCAGGAAAAGGATTTTAAGGATTTCATATAAATGTCTACAGACACATATCTATATCTATATATATATATATATATATGTGTATATATATATATGTCTATATATGTGTGCATATGTATTTATTTATTTACAGACAAACAGATAAATACATATGTACACATATAGACATATATACAAGTGCATTGGAGCCCTTTGCCGTTAAGTAGATGAAAACATGTAAAAGCATATTTATGCAATATTCATATTTAATAAAGGATTTAACTGTGTATTTATTGTAAATATTTCACATTCCAATGTTCTGCACATAGCAGAATATGTTCTATGTATTTATAAATAAATATTCCTATATAAATCTGTATATATTTATACCTATATATAATTGCCTATATATGTATAAATAGTTATTAATATATATTTGTGCAAAAAAACAAACAAAACAGATATATGTAGAAATATTTATTTATGAATAAACAGAACATATTCTGTTATGTAAAGAACATTAAAATATAAAATATTCATATGTTCAGGTTGGTTTAGCACAAATGAGAAAATGTGCAAGAGTAAGGTGTTAGGTTTTTTCCACTTTTTTTTCTCCATTGACTTTTATGAGGGAATACTTGAACATGCATGCGATATTCTAACTTCAGATTTTTGCGCTAGTCGGGTAACCGCTAGAGTGAAAACAGTTTACTTTCAACTCGTAATACGAGCGCAACCCGAATAGCGCAAAAGTCTTAATTCTATCACAATTAAAGCTCAAGCGGAAGCATTAAAGGGCCACTAAACCCAAAATCTTTCTTTCATGATTCAGATAGAGAATACAAATTTAAACAACAATACAATTTACTTCTATTATTTATTTTGCTTAATTTTTTAGATATCCTTAGTTGAATAAAAAGCAATGCACATGGTGAGCCAATCACACGAGACTTCTATGTGCAGCAACCAATCAGCAGCTACTGAGCATATCTAGATATGTTTTTCAGCAAAGGATATCAAGATAATAAAACAAATTAGATAATACAGTATAAGTAAATTAGAAAGATGTTTAAAACTGCATTCTCTTTCTAAATCATGAAAGAAAAAATGTGGGTTTCATGTCCCTTTAATTAATACTCCACTTGAAATCTAGCCCTTACTAACTGGTGCTAAATTGTAATTCAAGCCATGAGAAGACAGATCTAGTAACACACATCATTGTACCTGTTAACCATCTGCACATACAGTAATTGCGGGGGTGTTTTTTAAAGGGACAGTCTAGTCCAAAAAAAACTTTCATCATTCAGATAGGGCATGTAATTTTAAACAATTTTCCAATTTACTTTTATCACCAATTTTTCTTTGTTCTCTTGGTATTCTTAGTTGAAAGCTTAACCTAGGAGGTTCATATGCTAATTTCTTAGACCTTGAGGGCCACCTCTTAAGAATACATTTTAACAGGGTTTTCACCACTAGAGAGTGTTAGTTCATGTTTTTCATATAGATAACACTGTGCTCGTGCACATGAAGTTACCAGGGAGCCATCACTGATTGGCTAAACTGCAAGTCTGTCAAAAGAACTGAAATAAAGGGGCAGTCTGCAGAGGCTTAGATACAAGATAATCACAGAGGTAAAAAAATATATAAATATGACTGTGTTGGTTATGCAAAACTGGGGAATGGGTAAACAAGGGATTATCTATATTTTAAAACAATAACAATTCTGATGTAGACTGTCCCTTTAAGTGTTACTACATTAATAATATATTTTTCAATATAACTACTTTATTCAGTAACACTTCAAATTACTTTTAAAGCTTAAGTGTTTTTTTAAATTCAGTAGCTTATATATTTTATTAATGTAAATGTTGTCTGTGTATGTAATTTGATTTGTAGGAACAACACACTCCAACAACACAGTATCCTTTGTCACTTCTCTATAGTCTTCATAATTGTGAGCCAACCTGGGGTGCGATCCGATAAAGATCGTAGTTTGCGACGCAATCGAGATAACCCCCGCAGCCCGCAGTTTCAGCTCGCAACTCGAGCTATCCTATATACGGCGCCTTCAGAGGCTAAAGTGCCGTAAGTCGGACAAACCAGCGATGTCCAGAAATCTGCGTAAGTACAAATTTCTGGAGTCGCCAGTGACTTACGGCACTTTAGAAACTGCCGGCGCCTACAAAACCTGACTAAAGTTATAAAATCACCCGTACTGTCTAACGCAATCTACCTTACCTACCCCCTAAAGTGAGCCCCTACCCCGCCGCCATCTACCTTACCTACCCCCTAAAGTGAGCCCCTTACACCGCCGCCATCTATTTTAAAAATATTAACCCCTAATTTAATCCCCCTACACCGCCGCCAGCTATATTAACTATATTAACCCTAATTATATTAGGGTTAATATAGTTAACATAGTTATTATATTATATATATTAACTATATTAACCCTAATTATATTAGGGTTAATATAGTTAATATCGTTATTATATATATATTAAGTATAATAACCCTATCTAACTCTAACATCCCTAACTAAATTCTTATTAAAATAGATCTAATTAATATTAATATTATTAATTAAAATATTCCTATTTAAATCTAAATACTTACCTATAAAATAAACCCTAAGATAACTACAATGTAATTAATAATTACATTGTAGCTATTTTAGGGTTTATATTTATTTTTGTACAGAAGAGAGTTTAGGAGTATAAGGCGCAAATAAATGCTACAACCTTAAGAATCTTTTAAATGTGTCGCTATATGCATAAAGACTAAAAAATACCTTCTAGTTTTAAAACATATAGTTGTCTTTATTGGTGCCATAGTTCATAAACAATTATGAGTAAAATCAATTTTTTCAAACGGTGTACAAATATTTATAAATACAATCCTGTGTGATGTCTAAGGATCTATCTTATAAAATAGTCTATCGAAAAACTATAGGAAATCTGTAAAAAATCTATAAAAGGTCTATAAAAAGTAATTAAAAAGTTATTTAAAATAGTTATTTAAAATACATAAGGGTCATTGAGGGGTGTAGTAAAAATACATGAAGATCATAGAGTGGTGTAGTAGGATTTCATGAACATGTAGGAGATAGGAGGGATTGTTCTGAGTAAATCCTGTCTTAGTTTGTAAAGAGCCTAACTATAAGAGGTACATATGTGTAAGGAAAATATTCCACAACTAATCCTAAAAGGTGTAATCAATATAGACTTGCTAGTATGCGTGCAATACACCTAGTACATAAAAACCTAGTGTAGTGTAAATAAGCATTCAATTCGTAATTGTTACACGTCAGTGGAAGAAATTCCTCCCAGTAATATGAAATGTGGTTCAAAATCACTGGAAAGATGGTTAGATAGTTCTTTTTCAGCAGAATACAGTCGGCCGACTGAAAGAAACTCTTTTATCTTTAAATGGTAATCGTTATATGATAATCGTTAATAATGTTTTTTAGAATTTATTCATCTTTTTGCTGTTATAGGTAATAGACAGATGCTGTGGGTGTTGTATACGTTGCCTGGGTTGTTTTTAAGTTGCCAGAGCTCTACGGTCTAGGAGCAAACAATAAGAAAGTAAGGAGCGGGGGTTATTTAACTTACTTACTCCTAGCCGATTCTGGAGCCTGGATATCGATACAGCTGTTTCTTTTTTGTTCTTCCGCTCAGTTGATATTGCCGCAGATAGCTTCTTTGTCGCTATCTTGATGTCCTCATTTGTCTGTTAGGTTTTTTTCTGGTCACAACTTTCAGTGCAACGGCACAAATGTACCAAAATCCAGGTTCTCTGGTTCGCTAGCAAATAGCGGTTACTTTGTTGCGAGAACTTGTTTGTCAAAATGCGGTACTCTTGTGAAGAAAGTTCAGACACCGGTAATGGTGGTAGAAATATCCTTGTGAACACAATAGGTAGTGTTCCTTTTTTGGCAGTAGTTCGCTACGCGTTTCGGCCGTAAACCTTGGCCTTTTTCAAGCTATACTACTGCATTACATGTTGGCGGGCTTTTTATACCCTATTTCAGTTTTTTTTAAAAACGGTCAAACGATTGAATAATGGAATAATAGTCTCATTAGTATTTCAAACATTCATATAATTGAGTAATAGTCTCTTAATTACATTGTCTTTAATGGTGATAAACATGTTTATTTAGGAAATTGTTTTGTCTCCGCTGTTTTAATGCTCATTAGAGTAACAAGTATAACGCTGATTTGATTCTGTGCTTAAAAAATGTTTTTAGTGTGTTGATATAATGTTTTGATATAGTGCATTCATCTTGAGTGTTCGCTCAAATGATCTTTTTGTATTTCGTTTTACTTTTCTCTCGTTTGTTGAAAGACCAAAAATATAGTCTTTGATAAAAAAATGAAAATATAAATCAAGGGGCAGTAAATATAAGAGAAAATAACATTTTCATAAATATTTGGAAAAGTAAAATTTATGGGAAAGTAAAATATAAAATATAAATATTTGGAAATTTAAAATATTTGGAACAGTAAAATATAATTAATATATAGAAAGATGGGGCTAAATTTATTTGAATTTTGTTTTATTTAGCAGAATTAGCTTATCTTAATAAGTGTATTATTGAGAGCTTATTTCTATTCTTTTAGGAAGCTATTCAGATTGAAGTCTATGTTTAGACCTTTTGGTTGTAATGTCTGCAATTGGAAGATCCATTTAGCTTCGGCTTGCATAAGTCTGTTCGATTGGTTCCCTCCCCTCAGGTTATTTCTTATTTTTTCTATAACTGTGAAGGTAAAGAGTTTTAGGTTACTATTATTACATAGTCTAAAATGTTTTGGAACTGGAAGCTCCAGGTTTCTTTTTTCTTCAGAATTTTCTATGGATAATATGTGCTCTCTTAGTCTTTCTCGTACTGTTCTTTCAGTTTCTCCAGTGTATTGGATGTTACATTTTTTACACTCTATCAGGTATATCACATTTTTATCCATACACCTTATAGTGTTTTTGATTTTATATTCTTTTTTAGTAATATTAGAAGTAAAAGTATGTGTTTTCTTTGAGTGTCTGCATGCTTTACATATGTGGCACGGGTAGAACCCTTTTAGATCGGATCCTAGAACCCCTTTTTCTATTTCATTTCTTTTTGTGTTTTTCATTGAAGGAGCCAATCTATTTTTTAGAGTGTTTGCTTTTCTGTACACAAATTTTGGTTTTGTGGGTAGGTGTGGGCCTATATCAGGATCATAGTTTAGGATATACCAATGTTTGCGAATGATTTTTTCTATTAAGTGTTTATCTTCAGCATATTGGGTGATAAATGGGATATTTATTTTATCACTGGTTTTGTTACATTTATTTCCCTTGTTTGTATTATTTAAAATATCTGTTCTATTAATCTTTCTTACCTCTTCTATATCTTTTTCTATTTTTTGGGTATCATATCCCCTGTCTATAAATTTCTGTTTAAAGACTGTGCTTTGTTGTTCAAAAGTGTCGGGGTCATTACAATTTCTTTTTAATCTTAAAAACTGTCCTTTGGGAATATTTTGTTTCCATTTTTTCAAGTGACAACTTTCCCAATGAATATAGTTGTTTGCATCTACTTCCTTGAAATATGTCTTTGTGTTTAGTTTGTCTCTATTTGATGAGATTTCTAGATCTAAATAATTTATTTTTAGTTTGTTGTAATTATAGGTGAATTTAAGGTTCTTATCATTGTTGTTCATATTTTGGATACATAGTATCAAATCTTTTTCGTCCCCTGTCCATATAAAAAAGAGATCATCTATGTATCTCTTATAAATTAAAAAGTTTTTCTTAAAATTACTGTTGTTGATAAAATTATTTTCCCATAGACCCATGAACAGGTTTGCGTAGCTGGGGGCAAATTTGGTGCCCATCGCAGTTCCGCAAACCTGTTCATAGAAGCTACTATCATATAAAAAATAGTTATGTGTTAGGATAAAATTAATACCATCTAAAATAAATTCAATTTGGTCTTGTGGCATTTCGCTCTCTTTGGTAAGAAAGTATTTTACTGCACATATTCCATCTAAGTGTTGTATACTTGTGTATAATGATGAGACATCACAGGTAACTAGTAAATAATTTGGTTTCCAATGTATATTCTCCAAGATTTTTAATAGGCTAGTTGAATCTTTCAGATAGGAATCTAGGTTTTTTACATGTAGTTGAAGAAACCTATCTATATATGCTGAGAGATTTGATGCGAGGGAGTTAATACCCGATATGATTGGGTGACCTGGTGGGTTTATGTTATTTTTGTGTATTTTTGGAAGTGCATATATAATTGGGATTCTAGGGTAATTTGGGTATAGAAAATCATACTCTTTGTCTGTGATGATTCCTGTTGTTTTTGCCTTTTCCAGATGGTTTTTTAGGAAGATTTGATAGACTCTTGTTGGGTTTGTTATCATCTTTTTGTATGTATCAGTATCATTTAATAGTTTAAATATCATATCGTCATATTGAGATTTGTCTAATATCACAATACCCCCCCCCTTTATCAGCGGGTTTTATAATGATTTCATTATTCTTTTCTAATTCTGTTATGAGTAATTTTTGTTTCCTTGTAAGATTTTGTTTAATGTTTTTCTTGTTTGATAAATGTGTTATATCTGTTGTAATTAGTTTTTCGAACGTATCGATATATTTACCCTTCTCATTCTTAGGGTAAAAATTAGATTTCTTTTTTAGGTCTGTATGAATGAAACCATTTTCATCTTTGAGAAAAGTTTTCATTTCTGTTGTAGTAGAGTTTGAACTACATGCTGATTCATTTTTTTTTTTTTTATATTTTATTTATAACCAACAAAGGGTACAATCATACATAGTGTAACATCATCACACCTTACAGGGTGAGTTAGAGGCATAGAAAAAAAATAGAGAACAAAGACAGGACAATAAAAAGAAAAAAAAAAAAGGCATCATACATTGGCATATATTTATAGATAAATAAAGGGCTCAATTAAGTTAAGTTGGACAGTACTCAATATATCATCAAGCACTCCAACAGATATGTGCTTGTACCACAATGTTGGGATTTTGTGTTATTTAAACTAACAACTAATAACAAAACAAAAAAAAATTGAAAAACCCCCAAAAACACCCACTAACAATAACTAACTCATTTATCAATATTCAGAAGACCCAAGGTATGGGGAGGGGACCATTCACTGACATTGAAATGCTCCCTACTAGGTCTCAATAAGCATAGTTATATGAATGGGCTGTGACAACATCCAAGCTACATATACCACAATAGTGAGGAGTTATAGCTACCAGTTTGAGACAGTTTTGTTTATTTAAGTGAGATATTTGACCTTGATTTTTGGAGATACTGCAATCCTGTTTAACATAGGAAATGAATGAGCATACATTAGCCCTGGTGGCAGTTTATGGTCAGAGTGTATAGATTGAAGAGAAATCTATTTCTTGGAACAATTTGAGATTAGAGTTTCAAGGTCCAAACAACTTTCTGCATTAGTATGCGTTTATGTTTATAGCAAATGAAAGCTTTGCTCTTGCCACTAGAGTTGACATGGCTATCATTTATTCAGTGAGTTGCATTTATAGAAGTGCTAGCATAAATATGGGCATTGTAGCCTGGCATTGTTGTAGAGTACTGTGCTATATGGAGGACTAAGTAAACTGCAAGGATAATTGGTTGCGTTAATTAAAAATCATAAAGTACTGCGGTATCCCTTAGATTTTCATATCTGTAACAAACTCTCAGAATCTGTGTTAATCACTAACAAAGAGGTTTGCCTTTGTATAATAAACCCCTATAAATATGTATGGTACATAGGCCACTGAGACTATCAAAACATATGTGACGCTAAGGTTAGGCTGGAGTCTGTATATGAGCAGGTATTATATGGATAAGTGTTAAACAAAAGTTTGCATAAACCTTATACTCTACACATAAATGTCTAATAAAAGTAAAATTAGGAGGGGCCATGTTGTTAGTAAACTCGTGTGAGTGAGATGTAAACCACTTAAAGTTACGATACAAATAAAACTGTAAACTCAAATTGGGATCTTGTTAGTGGGAATCTACTAAACAACAACTTGCTAATGTGCTGTACTTTCCCAATGATATGGCTGGTAAGCATAGTATTGAAAAGAGCTACATTGTCAGCTGTTAGAATATAATAAAAACCAAAATGCTTCTAACAAGCAGTACATCCACTATCTGAGTAAGTACACGGTTCCAGGTTTATATATACAAGCAACCTGGGCTCTAACATTGACAAGACTGAATATATAAAATAAAATAAGTAAATGAGAAAACATACTGCGATGTAAACGATGGCAATAAACAAAATCATTTCAAAAACCAAAGCGCATAGCTTCCTGTTACATAATATGTGCTTTTTTTTTGTATGCCGGGCTCACAAGCCATGTCTCAACCAATCCCATTTTTAAGAAAGTCAAACCATGAGCCAACACGACATCCACACCTTGTCCGTGCCAGGCTTCATATATAATGTGGGGCATACAATTGAGCAAGTTACTAACCAGTGAACCACTTAACCCTGTGTAGGGCCGCTCCCTCTGTGTAAAGAAGGATTGTATTGCTGATGATCTGAGTTCAGAGGTACTGTGGAAAATTGACTCCTCTATAATTGTATTAAGAGCCATATCTGGAGTTAAGGTAAATGCTGAGGAGGATTTTAGGGACAGCTCTGAGGCCTGTATCAGCAGACGAATTCTGGGAGGACTCTGCAGTAATTTGTTCATTGTAGATTCAAAGAGTGAATCCATAGTTTGCTCTGGCACACTCCGATAAGGCGAAATCGCTCCTGTCACCAACACTGATGTTGTTTCCTTCAGCTGCAATGAAGCTGTCTTCATGGGTCCGCAATCAACATCACGCGGGTAAGATATACTTTTGTCTGGTATAGTCTGCAGAGCGGGGTTGTGATGATCAGGGGAAGACTTCTTTTTATAAAGAGGCTGCTCCGCCATTTTCACTATTGTGCAGAGCTCCATGCAGGAAGAAAGGAGCCGATCCAACTTAGGTAGAAGTATGTCTCTTATATCTTTTAAAATGCAGGGATCCGTGTTTGAGACGTTAGCTGAAGATGAACCCATCATGCAGGGCTCAGAGGTCACCCCAACCATTATGATACAGCGTGGTGGAGGGCACCGCTTTGTGGCTAGCTGCAGCCTTAGCTAATCCAAGATGGCGACTCAGAGTCTGTTGCGCTATTCGTTTTCGAGCTCCTGGGGCCAGAACTGATGGAAATGTCCTGCACACTATGGTAGGCGGCCGGCGTGGATATCATTTACCCGGCAAGTCTGTTGTGTGGGGTCAGGCAGGTGCTGTGTGGACCAGATTTTTGCTCCGTTACACGGAGCTCCCTTTAGATGCGACTGCACAGTAAGCCCACCCACCGGAAGTCATGCTGATTCATTTTTAAATGTTTTTTCAACTGGATTTTTAATAAAATATTTTTTTAATGTAAGGTTTCGGACAAACTTGTGTGCATCTATGAATGTGTTAAATTTGTCAGTGGTTTTTGTTGGGGCAAATGATAGTCCCTTACTAAGTATTTGATTTTGTGTTTCATTTAATTTTAGTTTACTTCAATTATATATTCCCTGTGTATTTATTTCTTTCTTTTTAGTTCCTGGAACTGAGTTCTTTGTGGGTATTGTTGTTCTCTTAGTTCTTTTTGATCTACCTCCTCTAGTTCCCCTCTTTCCGAATGTCTTCTTTTTCTTCTCCCTGAGCTTTGCTGTGGGCCTATTTCTAAAAAATCTTGTGACTTTTTGGAGTTATTTTTAGTTGTATTTCTTATTTGGTCTTCATCTCTTTTTGTTTGATCCTTGCTGTCAGATCTATTTCTGGTTCATACCTATCTAGGACTGAGAATCTGTTGTGGTTGTTGTAATTATTATAGCTGTTATATGGTCTATTGTATGTATTTCGATGTTCGTAATAGTTGTTTGTTTGTTGTTCATATGTTCTTAATTGTTCACTGTTTGTTGGTCTGTTATATGTATTTCGATGTTCATGGTAATTGGTTTGGTTTTCATATGTTCTAGGATGTTCAAAAGTTCTTCTATTGGATATACCCCCATTATTCCGCCAATTGTTTGAGTTGTATGTGTTGTAATTTTGTTTGTTTGGATGATATGTATTATAATTTTGGTAGTGTTGTCTCTTTTCATATCTGTTCTGATTATTATTTCCCTTTTTATATTCCACCTTTTGCCATAAGGGTCTTAGGTTAGGGTTATTTTGGTTTGTTGGCTCTCTATCTGCTACATGAGGTCTGTGGTGTTTTTCTTTTTGTATGTCGTTATTTGTATTCGTTTCTGGTTTCTCTACTTTATTTCCCCTCCACTTGTGGCTTATATACTCATCGCCATTTGGTTCTTTTTCATAGGCTTTATAGTCTATTTTATCTCTTTCAAATTTTTTAAATTTGTTATCTACTAACTCTTGTTTGGATTTCATCAGTAATTGTTTTATTTCTTCTTCTCTTTTTTTATACTCATTTATTTCTTTAAAGTCCATTATTTTAGTTTCAATTTCATTTATCTCATTTCCTAGTTGTAATAATTGGTCTTTTCTGTATTCTTTGATAAGGTTCATTAGTTTAAATGATGTTTCCTCTAATATGTCCCTCCATTTTTTCTTAAAGTTAGAATGTATATTTTTGAAAGAGCATTCTTTTTTAATTCTTAGTCCCCTAGGGACTCTCTTATTGCTCAGGTATTCATTTAAGAATATACACTCTGTTTTATGTCGCATCTCTAAAATGAGTTTGGTTTCAAGGGTATTTAAGTATTCTCTCATTTTGTCTATGTTTTTATTCTTTGGTTCAATTGTTTGTCTTCCCTCTTCAAATATATTGTGTATATTGTCATAAATATGGGATCTTAAATCAAAAATGTTTTCTTTCTTATGTGTATTGCTTTTATTTTTACTTTTATAGTGTTCAGTTGTTTGTATTTCATCAATATCAATACTTGTATCTTGGTTTTCTATGGCTGCTGCAGTACTCATTTTTTCAGGTTTTTTTTAAGTAAATGCAAAAAAGACAGAATTTTTAAAAGCTTTCCTGCGCTGCCTAGTGTTGGTTAGCCTTGACTCCTGAAATATCAACCCCAATTGATATTGAATGTGTTTGTACAGAAGAGAGTTTAGGAGTATAAGGCGCAAATAAATGCTACAACCTTAAGAATCTTTTAAATGTGTCGCTATATGCATAAAGACTAAAAAATACCTTCTAGTTTTAAGTCTTTATGCATATAGCGACACATTTAAAAGATTCTTATGGTTGTAGCATTTATTTGCGCCTTATACTCCTAAACTCTCTTCTGTACAAACACATTCAATATCAATTGGGGTTGATATTTCAGGAGTCAAGGCTAACCAACACTAGGCAGCGCAGGAAAGCTTTTAAAAATTCTGTTTTTTTATATTTATTTTACAGGTAACTTGGCATTTATTTTAACTAGGTACAATAGCTATTAAATAGTTAATAACTATTTAATAGCTACCTAGTTAAAATAATTACCAATTTACCTGTAAAATAAATCCTAACCTAAGTTACAAATACACCTACACTATCAATAAATTAAATAAACTACAAAGATCTAAACTAAAATACAATAAAATAATCTAAACTAAATTACAAAAACAAACAAACACTAAATTACAAAAAATTAAAAAAAAGATTACAAGATTTTTAAGCTAATTACACCTATTCTAAGCCCCCTAATAAAATAATAAAGCCCCCCAAAATAAAAAAAAATTCCCTACCCTATTCTAAATTAAAAAAGTTCACAGTTCTTTTACCTTACCAGCCCTTAAAAAGGCCTTTTGCGGGGCATGCCCCAAAGAAAACAGCTCTTTTGCCTGTAAAAAAGAAACACAATACCACCCCCAACATTACAACCCACCACCCACATACCCCTATTCTAAACCCACCCAAACCCTCCTTAAAAAAACCTAACACTACCCCTCTGAAGATCTCCCTAACTTGTCTTCACTCAGCCGGGCAGAACTCTTCATCCGATCCGGGTGATGTCCAATCAAGCGGCAGTGAAGTCTTCTTCCATCCGGGCGATGTCTTCAATCAAGCGGCAGTGAAGTCTTCTTCCATCCGGCGATGTCTTCAATCAAGCGGCAGTGAAGTCTTCTTCCATCCGGGCGATATCTTCAATCAAGCGGCAGTGAAGTCTTCTTCCATCCGGCGATGTCTTCAAGCAAAGCGGCATCTTCAATCTTCTTTCTTCGCTCCTCCGCCGCAGAGCATCCATCCTGCACAAAGACTGAACTAGGAATGAGGTACCTTTAAATGACGTCATCCAAGATGGCGTCCGTCGAATTCCGATTGGCTGATAGGATTCTATCAGCCAATCGGAATTAAGGTAGAAAAATCTGATTGGCTGATTGAATCAGCCAATCAGATTCAAGTTCAATCCGATTGGCTGAACCAATCGGTAGGGAGTTGTTAACTATTTAATAGCTATTGTACCTAGTTAAAATAAATGCCAAGTTACCTGTAAAATAAATATAAACCCTAAAATAGCTACAATGTAATTATTAATTACATTGTAGCTATCTTAGGGTTTATTTTATAGGTAAGTATTTAGATTTAAATAGGAATATTTTAATTAATAATATTAATATTAATTAGATCTATTTTAATAAGAATTAAGTTAGGGATGTTAGAGTTAGATAGGGTTATTATACTTAATATATATATAATATAATAACGATATTAACCCTAATATAATTAGGGTTAATATAGTTAATATAGCTGGCGGCGGTGTAGGGGGATTAAATTAGGGGTTAATATTTATAAAATAGATGGCGGCGGTGTAAGGGGCTCACTTTAGGGGGTAGGTAAGGTAGATGGCGGTGGGGTAGGGGCTCACTTTAGGGGGTAGGTAAGGTAGTTTTCGGCAGTGTAAGGGGCTCACTTTAGGGGGTAGGTAAGGTAGATGGCGGCGGTGTAAGGGGCTCACTTTAGGGGGTAGGTAAGGTAGATGGCAGCGGGGTAGGAGCTCACTTTAGGGGGTAGGTAAGGTAGATGGCGGCAGAGTAGGGGCTCACTTTAGGGGGTAGGTAAGGTAGATGGCAGCGGGGTAGGGGCTCACTTTAGGGGCTCCAATAGACAGCGTAAGGCTTACTACGGCTGCATTTTGTGGCGAGGTGAAAATGGAGTAAGATTTCTCCATTTTCGCCACGTAAGTCCTTACGCTGTATATTGGATTCCAAACTGCGCTGGTTTGGTATACCTGTCTATGGCCCAAAAAATTACGGGCGAAGGCAGAATATACGAGCGTAACTTTTAGGTTACGCCTTATATAGGATACCAAACCAGCGCAAATTTCGGCGTCGCCGGCTTTTGCGGGCGACGTTGCATATCGGATCGGGCCCCTGGACTGTCAAGACTTGGCTGACTTGCTCTTTTTTTAAAAACTTTTTTTTATTGAAGTTCAACAGATAGTCAACGAGTAAAAACAAATGAGTTTATGTATAACCGCATTGGTTAGTATGAAACACATCAATAAATACCTAAAAAGTTACAAACTGGCTATAATTCTAATATCAAGTCAACATATTATATATTTGTTCAATTCAAATTACTTCAATGTTTAACTATATTTTAACATGTGAAAGGCAGATAGCAAAAAGGAAGAATTATATGTAAATATAGCTTAAAAAATAAAAGCTCTCTGTATATTCAACTCTGTATATTCAAAACATCTCTGCTCAGGTGAGATATTCTAAAATGATACTCCAGCACTGTGAGATCCCTAATGAAATATTCAAAAGGCAGATTTTGCTTTACTTCACCAAGGGGCGTTCCCTGCATTTCTGTATGTGAAGGAGAGACAAGCCCAGTGCAATATTGCACTACATAACATGACAGTTCTGGTACATTTACACTTTGTGCTTTATATTTTATATCAATACACTTCAGAATACATTTTATTATATTTAAACTTTACCCTTTCTATTTTGTATTTTATTTTGTATACAGCAGTGTATTTAGGATTGTAAATTTATAAATTCTGATTAAAGTGCTGACTTCACAGAGGCAGAACTCACTGAATTTTCTAAGAAAAGGGGAGGAACCTGGAAATTCAAGAGACATCAGAAATGCCTTCCATAGAAAGTAATGAAGCTCTCTGGGATACATTTCACATGGGAGAGATGGTAACTGGGGAACCCCTGGGGCTGATATAAAGGCTCCATTTGCATCAATTCCAAATTAAACTGAAATGTTTTCACTACCATTTAACTGCTTTTGTCTATATTTTAGTTTATATTATTTTTCTGTTAGTTAAAATAAGGCCTAGATTTGGAGTTCGGCGGTAGCCGTCAAAACCAGAATTAAGGTAGGAATATTCTGATTGGCTGATGGAATCAGCCAATCAGAATCAAGTTCAATCCGATTGGCTGATCCATTCAGCCAATCAGATTGAGCTCGCATTCTATTGGCTGATCGGAACAGCCAATAGAATGCGAGCTCAATCTGATTGGCTGATTGGATCAGCCAATCGGATTGAACTTGATTCTGATTGGCTGATTCCATCAGCCAATCAGAATATTCCTACCTTAATTCCGATTGGCTGATAGAATCCTATCAGCCAATCGGAATTCGAGGGACGCCATCTTGGATGACGTCCCTTAAAGGAACCGTCATTAGTCGGGAGACAACGGAAGAAGAGGATGGATCCGCGTCGCCTGCTTCAAGATGGACCCGCTCCGCACCGGATGGAAGAAGATCGAAGATGCCGCTTGGAGAAGATGTTTGCCGGTCCGGATGTCCTCTTCTTGCCGGATAGGAGGAAGACTTTGGAGCCTCTTCTGGACCTCTTCAGCACCGGATGATGGATCGCCAACCCCCGCTTGGGTTGGATGAAGATGTTGGAGCCAGGACGGATCGGTGAACCTGGTATGGTGAAGACAAGGTAGGAAGATCTTCAGGGGCTTAGTGTTAGGTTTATTTAAGGGGGGTTTGGGTTAGATTAGGGGTATGTGGGTGGTGGGTTGTAATGTTGGGGGGGGGGTATTGTATTTATTCTTTTACAGGCAAAAGAGCTGAAATTCTTGGGGCATGCCCCGCAAAGGGCCCTGTTCAGGGCTGGTAAGGTAAAAGAGCTTGTAACTTTTTTAATTTAGAATAGGGTAGGGAATTTTTTATTTTGGGGGGCTTTGTTATTTTATTAGGGGGCTTAGAGTAGGTGTAATTAGTTTAAAATTGTTGTAATATTTTTCTTATGTTTGCAAATATTTTTTTATTTTTTGTAACTTAGTTCTTTTTTATTTTTTATACTTTAGCTAGTTTATTTAATTGTATTTATTTGTAGCAATTGTATTTAATTAATTTATTGATAGTGTAGTTTTAGGTTAATTGTAGGTAATTGTAGGTAGTTTATTTAATTATTTTATTGATAGGGTAGTGTTAGGTTTTATTATATCTTAGGTTAGGATTTATTTTACAGGTAAATTTGTTATTATTTTAACTAGGTAGCTATTAAATAGTTCTTAACTATTTAATAGCTATTGTACCTAGTTAAAATAATTACAAAGTTGCCTGTAAAATAAATATTAATCCTAAAATAGCTACAATGTAATTATAATTTATATTGTAGCTATATTAGGATTTATTTTACAGGTAAGTATTTATCTTTAAATAGGAATCATTTATTTAATAAGAGTTAATTAATTTCGTTAGATGTAAATTATATTTAAGTTATGGGGGTGTTAGTGTTAGGGTTAGACTTAGCGTTAGGGGTTAATACATTTATTAGAATAGCGGTGAGCTCCGCTCGGAAGATTAGGGGTTAATAATTGAAGGTAGGTGTCGGCGATGTTAGGGAGGGCAGATTAGGGGTTAATACTATTTATGATAGGGTTAGTGAGGCGGATTAGGGGTTAATAACTTTATTATAGTAGCGGTGCGGTCCGCTCGGCAGATTAGGGGTTAATAAGTGTAGGCAGGTGTCGGCGACGTTGAGGGGGGCAGATTAGGGGTTAATAAATATAATATAGGGGTCGGCGATGTTAGGGCAGCAGATTAGGGGTACATAGGGATAACGTAGGTTGCGGCGGTTTACGGAGCGGCAGATTAGGGGTTAAAAAAATATGCAGGTGTCAGCGATAGCGGGGGCGGCAGATTAGGGGTTAATAAGTGTAAGGCTAGGGGTGTTTAGACTCGGGGTACATGTTAGAGTGTTAGGTGCAGACGTAGGAAGTGTTTCCCCATAGGAAACAATGGGGCTGCGTTAGGAGCTGAACGCTGCTTTTTTGCAGGTGTTAGGTTTTTTTTCAGCTCAAACAGTCCCATTGTTTCCTATGGGGGAATCGTGCACGAGCACGTTTTTGAGGCTGGCCGCGTCCGTAAGCACCGCTGGTATCGAGAGTTGCATTTGCGGTAAAAATGCTCTACGCTCCTTTTTTGGAGCCTAACGCAGCATTTGTTTGAACTCTCGATACCAGAGTTAATTTTATGGTGCGGCCAGAAAAAAGCCAGCGGAGTGTTAACAGCCCTTTTACCGCCAAACTCCAAATCTAGGCCTATGTGTATTTTGAATTCTGAGCAAACTTCCCCTGCATACAGCTGGCGAGACAAATCAGTGAGACCAGCTTGTTTAAAATGCTTAGAAAATTTCACAAGACATGTGAGAGAGCTTCAGACATACCCTGGGAACTCCCCTGTTCAGCCCAGGGAACTGCCCTGTCTCTCCCACTTTCTGAAGCTGTCCATTTTAGTTTGCAATGCAGCAAATTCAAAATGCAATGTAATATGTAAAAGCTCCACATAAATATACAAAGTATAATCCTAATTTATTAAAGTACCACATAAACTATTAAAACATAATTAGAATGTATAAAATCACTGCTAGAGCTAAATATATATTTTTTTTAAATATAAATGACAAAGTGCAAAGCTTAAAGGGACACTGAACCAAATTTTATTCTTTCATGATTCAGATAGAGCATGGAATTTTTAGCAACTTTCTAATTTACTCTTATTATCAATTTTTGTTCGTTCTCTTGCTATCTTTATTTGAAAAAGAAGGAATCTAGCTAAGGAGCCAGCCAATTTCTGGTTAAGTACCCTGGACAGCACTTGTTTATTGGTGGGTGAATTTATCCACCAATCAGCAAGAACAACCCAGGTTGTTAACCAAAAATGGGCCAACATCTAAACTTACATTCTTGGTTTTCAAATAAAGATACCAAGAGAATGAAGAAAATTTGATAATAGGAGTAAATTAGAAAGTTGCTTAAAATTGCATGCTCTATCTGAATCACAAAAGAAAAAATTTTTGGGTTCAGTGTCCCTTTAACCCCTTAATGACCGGACCATTTTTCAATTTTCTTACCCTTAATGACAATGGCTATTTTTACATTTCTGCAGTGTTTGTGTTTAGCTGTAATTTCCCTCTTACTCATTTACTGTACCCACACATATTATATACCGTTTTTCTCGCCATTAAATGGACTTTCTAAGGATACCATTATTTTCATCATATCTTATAATTTCCTATAAAAAAAATATAAAATATGAGGAAAAAATTGAAAAAAACACACTTTTTCTAACTTTGACCCCCAAAATCTGTTACACATCTACAATCACCAAAAAACACCTATGCTAAATAGTTTCTAAATTTTGTCCTGAGTTTAGAAATACCCAATGTTTACATGTTCTTTACTTTTTTTGCAAGTTATAGGGCCATAAATACAAGTAGCACTTTGCTATTTCCAAACAACTTTTTTTCAAAATTAGCGCTAGTTACATTGGAACCCTGATATCTGTCAGGAATACCTGAATATCCCTTGACATGTATATATTTTTTTTTAGAAGACAACCCAAAGTATTGATCTAGGCCCATTTTGGTATATTTCATGCCACCATTTCACCGCCAAATGTCATCAAATAAAAAAAAAAGTTAACTTTTTCACAAATTTTGTCACAAACTTTAGGTTTCCCACTGAAATTATTTACAAACAGCTTCTGCAATTAAGGCACAAATGGTTGTAAATGCTTCTTTGGGATCCCCTTTGTTCAGAAATAGCAGACTTATATGGCTTTGGGGTTGCTTTTTGGTAAGTAGAAGGCCGCTAAATGCTGCTGCGCACCACACGTAAATTATGCCCAGCAGTTAAGGGGTTAAATTAGGTAGCTTGTAGGGAGCTTGCAGGGTTAATTTTAGCTTTAGGGTAGAGATCAGCCTCCCACCTGACACATCCCACCCCCTGATCCCTCCCAAACAGTTCTCTTCCCTCCCCCACCCCACAATTGTCCCCGCCATCTTAAGTACTGGCAGAAAGTCTGCCAGTACTAAATAAAAGGAGTTTTTATTTTTTTTAATAAAAAAAAATAAAATGTTTTAGCTGTGATGGACTCCTGCCTTAGCCCCAACCTCCATGATCCCCCCCCCAGCTCTCTAACCCTCTCCCCTACCTAATTGCCGCCATCTTGGGTACTGGCAGCTGTCTGCCAGTACCCAATTTGCCCCCCAAAAAAGTGGTTTTTTTATTATTTTTTATTTCCATTTTAATTTTTTCTGTAGTGTAGCAGCCCCCCACAATACCCCAACCCCCTCCCCCTCCCAGATCCTCATATATTTATTATTATATTATTACTTTCCCCCCCCTCTTCCCACTCATTGGTGTCAGTGTGGGTAGGTAATCGCGCGCATGCGCGCACCCGCACGCTCCCGGCACCCGGCGTGCACATTGCACTAACAGGAGCCGGATGCCGGGTAGCGATGGGCCGCCCACCCGCCTCCCTGTTGCGCTCCCACCCACCAACGAACCGGCCGCATCGCTACCGGTGCAGAGAGGGCCACAGAGTGGCTCTCTCTGCATCGGATGTTTCTAAAGGGTATTGCAGGATGCCTCAATATCGAGGCATCACTGCAATACCCTGAGAGCTGCTGGAAGCGATTGCGATCGCTTCCAGCACTCTCTTAGACAAGTGACGTACCAGGTACGTCCATTGTCACTAACTGCAAGTTTTTGCAGGACGTACCTGGTACGTCACTTGTCATTAAGGGGTTAAATGCTATAATACTGAAAGGACCCAACCTACAGTGTAAAGAAACCTAAAATACAAAGCACAAAGTGTAAGTGTAACAAAACTCTCATATCATGCAGTGCTGGAGAGTTCAGTCTTTTTCTTTTGAATATTCAGTGAGTTCAGCCTCTGTGAAGTGAAGCCAGAACTGCAATTTCTCTCCAAGCTGGAGAATCTTTGAATATCAGGGCCCACAACTCTCCACAATTCCCCCTCCCTCCCAAGGAAATACTCGAATCAACTAACAAAGCTTCTTGTTTTAACCTAAGTTTCCAGGAGGGGGACAGAAATTGTAAATAAACATTATCAGGGAAACTTTGTATTAAGTTATGCCATTTTCAAAATACTTGTAGGGGAATTTCGAGATGGCCTGTAATTGTAATTTTCTCACCAATTCAGAAATAGTTGGTTCCTTGTAATTTTTCCAAAGTAAAAATATTATTTGTCTGGCACATACTTTCGCTGTATTGAAAAACCTCTCATTGATTTCTCCATCAGGATTCCCACAGAGGAAAAAGTCACGACTCTTTTGAAGTATAATACTTCAGAATCGTATTCAGCCAAAAATGAACCCTAAACCAAAATTTCTTGATTTCAGGGTAGTCACAAAGCATATGTACCAAATTTGCAGATGGAAGAATACATGTAGGACAAATTTAAAACATTTTTATTCCAATTAGTAAGCTTGGCCAGGGCTAGATAATAATTACTGATTAATTTCGTTTGGGATTCACGCTTACTTGTTCTGATACCTCTATTTATCAGAGCTATATCTGCCTTATGTACTTTAGGTTGTTGTTTCTTCACTTGCAGACCTCAGAACTTACTAAACACAATACAATTAAAGGGACAGTCTACTCTAGAATTTTTATTATTTAAAAATATAGATAATCCATTTATTACCCATTCCCCAGTTTTGCATAACCAACACAGTTATATTAATATACTTTTTACCTCTGTGATTACCTTGTATCTAAGCCTTTGCAGACTGCCCCCTTCTTTCAGTTCTTTTGACAGACTTGCATTTAGCCAATCAGTGCCCGCTCATTTGTAAGTCAACGGGCATGGTCACAATGTTATCTATATGAAACACATGAACTAACGCCATCTAGCTGTGAAAAACTGCCAAATGCTTTGAAATAAAGGGTGGCCTTCAAGGGATTAGAAATTAGCATATGAGCCTACCCAGGTTTAGCTTTCAACAAAGAATACGAAGAGTACAAAGCAAATTTGAATTGGAAAGTTGTTTAAAATTGCATTCCCTATTTGAATCATGAAAGTTTAATTTTGACTAGACTGTCCCTTTAATTTCAGGGCAGTAGAACAAGAAAATATGTTGGGGCCTTCAAAAATACTGGAGTAAGTTATCCATCCCAAAATTGAGACTGTTTTCTTATCGCTATATTTTTTTTAAATATATTATATATATATATATATATATATAAAATATATTTTATATATATATATATATATATATATATATATTATATTTTATATATATATATATATATATATATATATATATATATATATATATATATATATATATATATATATATATTATATTATATTATAAATTTCAACCCAGACTTTGAGGCCTATTTAAACAGAATTGAAATAAGCCATTTTCTATCAAGAATATGTGAATATGTTAAAATATTTTTGCAAAAAATGTTATATTTAAAGCTGTTTACGCCGATAATGAAATGCATGCTTTTGTACAAATGGCCCCTATGACAAGATTGCTCACTGGCTGATAAAGATGCTTGAAGGCAAAGAAAGTATTTGTTTCAGGATAGAAACATGAATTTTTAAAAAAAATAAAAAACAAAAAAAACAACTATGTAAAACACGTTGAAATAGCTCATTTTAGACAAAAACTAAGAAAAACAAATTAGACTTTAATATGCGTTTAACAATTTGCCTATTTTACACATTTTATTTTACCTTATGCCCCTAAATTCCTTAACTGCTAAGAAGGTTGTAATATGTTACTTTATTTTTTAACTACAATAAGGTATAAGGTTATTTATTTTAACATTATTATACAAGAAACTAACATCACAGCAGGAGATACTGCTAGTATCACATACTGCTGCCTAGCTGAACCATTCTTTATCTTTAAAACTACAAAACCACAATTTATAGCTATATACTATAAAGATCAAGATTTCTGTTCTGCCATTCTTCTTTATGTAACATTACAGAGTATCTGTAACTACCCTCATTTCTCAAATGGTCATTTTTTCATGCAGCTGCGTCAGCTGCAGGTGTCACATTCTTCAAGGACACAATGACATAAGCAAGTCTACCAATCAGATCATGGAATGGAAGCATTAACAGGGACAGAACATTCTGTAAATATTCAGGCTAAAAGGAACACTCGCAGGAGCTATTCTGTGCAGAAAACAACAACAGTGGAACACTCTGTAGACATTCTGACACACTGGGGCACAGAGATGAATAGCAGAATTAATTTACAGATAATTATGCTACTGGGAAAATAGTCTGAACACTGGATTAATGCTCTGTAGATGGTCACATCGGAAAGGGCTGTGTGTATATTTACACTGTATGCTATATGACTGTAAGATACAACTGATAAATGTATTAAATTTACTGGAAAAATCCTTACCAATACCTATGTTATACTAGGTAAAATATAAGTGTGCAATATTTCTCCTTTCTGTATTAGATAACATTAATTTCAATAATGTATGAATTAGCTTTATTGGTCCCTTATCTTGGACTCTCTGTAATAATGTATAGACCCTTAAAGAGTAATATGTTAGAGCATTTTATTATTGCACTATTACTTGTATATAACTGTGTTAAACTCCATAGCAGCAATGCACTACTGGGAGTTAGCTGATGACAAGAGACAAATGTGTGTAGCCACCAATCACTAGCTCTCAGTAGGGTAGGGTATGTACATATAAGTCAATTTGATAATAGAAGTGAATTTAGAAGTATCTTAAATGTAAATGCTCTATCTGAATCATAAGAAAATAAATGTAAATTCTCCAAAAGTATGCATTTTGGAGAATTGACATTTTCTTATGCCATTTCTCTTATGTGTTTGCATTAATGATTTATGCATGAGCACCATTTTCTCTTTCACTGTTGGGGAAATCAACACTAATTTACCCCCTTATTAGCAATTAATAATAATTTTTTGAGGAAAAGCCTGAGTAGTGCCATTGTTCGTGGGTTGTAGCATCTATCTGAATCATATTAACTTCCCTATCCCTTTAAAGGCAAAGGTATAACTAGACCTCAATGGGCCCAAGGGCAAAGCCTGTGTCATTGTCCCCCCTACTCCCATTTGAACACCACCTGTTCCATAGCACCACTGACTTCTAATAGTTATATTGTACCCCACCATAATAAATACATAATTAATCAGCAAACCTTAAAAATAGCATATTCCACAAACATTAAAGCAGTAGACTAATGTGTCTAATGCTGAGGTCAGGAATATGAAATCTAGTTACAAATGCTTATTTTATCTAAATGTTTAGTTACACATTCATACAATATTCTGGGCTCAACAGGCTTAGACTTTACGGTTCACAGACTAACCAGGAACTTGTTTGGGATATTTACACAAACGTTTACATTACATGCTCATAGATCATCCATTCCCATACTGTACTCTCGCTGATCATGCACGTACACAGATGATACCCTCACACACTGCACCTGCACAGATCACACACTCATGCTCTGCACACTCAAAGAAACACATTGAAACCAAAACACACAAAAAAAACCCACACATATTGAATATCACAAGTTGTCACATAACACATACAGACCATCCCCTAATACTGACAAATTGCACTCATACACTTCAGGTTCAAAGATCAAATAGACTTAACGTGCACACACACATGGATTAGACACACTCAAAGCCAAATCACACCCACACTTCCTATTCAGATCACACTCATAAACTACACAATCAAATATCAAACATTTCTAACACTACACACTTGTTGATGACTAGAAAGAAGGTTAAACCTTAGCACAAACCTAATGTTTATCAAATATTCTGAAAATAATACAGTCCACCCCTATGGCTGAAAAAGGTGAACAGAAAAACTGTTAGGAATTATTGTTAGCATGACTAGCGCCATCTTGCTTTTGGCATCCATCTTGTCTGAATAACCTTTATTATAGTGGTTTATTCTGTAGTGAGAAATACGTGTTTGTTATTATTCTCTGCAAAGCTAGTTGACCTTGTAGATGTTCCTGGCGCAACGCCTGGAGGGTACTATCTCTATAAGATGCTCAAATAACCTTGTTTTCATCCTAGATGCACTCCTTATTGTGACTATAGAAATATTGTTTCTAGCTAGTATTTTTGCTGACAAACACTGTGTAAAATGACGCGGTCATAACGTGTCATCAAGTTAACCCTGTACACTGTAATTGTTGCCTATAAGACATGTTGTGTGTCTTTCAATAAAGGAGAATAGTTTTAGACTCATAAGCTGCGTGGTCTGAATTACTGTTCTCTGGACGTCCTTATCAAATAATATCTTCATTTCCAGGTGGTACAGTGGGTCAGATTATGGTGTCAGAAGTAGGATTCGCACTGGGTAAGTAGATGAGTGTTTTTTACTCTACTTTCCCTCTGTGAATCTGAACTTACATTTAGTTGGTTTTATTTTTATAATAGGTGTTGGTTATATATGATAAAGGGTTAAGGGATTCCTGCAGTAAAGAAAGAAGCAGGGTTTGTACAGAGGTTCTTAGTCCTGCCGGCACTTGTGATAATCCCTCTAGACAGGTTAATAGTCCTGTGCTAGTTTAAGACAGGTATTGCAGTCCTGGCTGGTGAAGCGCGCAAGATAAAAGTTGGCATGCATTTGACAGGAGGTTATCAGTCCCCCGGGCAAGTTGGCACCGATGTGTTAGGGTGAGTGAGTCTCACCTGTGTTGAAGTTATCCTTATACATGTCCTATAGTAGAGTTTTTTTGTTACCTATCACTGGAAATGAATTATTATTTGTATTGCTTGTTTTTATTGCTATATAATTGCTGTGCTGTGCTTAGAAAATATGTAGGTTATTGCATTTTTAATGTCTACAAAGGGGTTAACAGAAGCAGAGATATCCACTCCAGAAAGGGAGGGGGATGATAAAACTGTCAGTGAGCACAGCGGTGTAGAGTCAGCGAAAAAGAAAAAACTATTACAGAAGTTCCGTTGTATGCGTGTTTGCAGTAATGAAAAGGAGATTTTGTATATTTGATGTGTAGTGTGTGTTGGTCTGTCGGTTTTCACTGTGTCTGGTATGACGTGTAAAAGATTTGCTTAAAAAACAAAAAAGAGTATGTGTTATCCTGTTTGAAAATTTGTATTATCCTGTTTGAAAATTGTCTCAGTCTGTTGGGAAATGGCCATTCCTTGCAAATTCGGACACTTTCAAATACATTTTAATTTGGTGGAAAGTTAATCTTATTGTATTTTTATATGTCTTTGGTATGTTATGAAATATATGTTTTGCTGAGAAGGAAAGAGACGGTTAATGTGTTTTCTGTGCCACTTAGAGTTTCATGTATGTTGAAATGGCGTAAGAATAAATGTAGGGAGTGAATTTCTGGTATGAGAGATGATATGAGCTCCTGTGTGTGTGTATCGCTGTAAAAATGACTTTGGTGCATTTTTTTCTTTCTGTATGGTAATTATTTAGGCTAGTTTCTTAGCTAAGAAATCAGACGTTGTAATGAGGTATTTTGTAGTGTTATTGTATAATGTTTATTTTAAAGTCATTAGCATGTTCTTAAGTATGCGTGTTATTAATAGCAGTTTTTAGTTTTAAGTGATATTTGTTGTATGCAAATGAAAAACTGTCCACCTGTTGCGGCATATCAATATATTGTTTTTGCAAGTGAACTAATTAAGGGATTTGTGAATGTGCGGATGATTGAGTGACTTTCGATCATGTTCTGGTAAATAAAAAAGATTAACAGGTTGATTCAAGTATGTTGTATTTGCAAGATTTGTGCACGGCGTTAGTGGAAAAGATAAAATAAGGTTATAAGCTGCATATCATTAAAATGTATCTAAAGTATTTGGGTCTTTTTCTGGTGCAAATAAATTAATTCAGTAGAATTGCTAACATATTACTGTGTAATATTATGTATGCTGTGATGGCTCTCATTTAAATATGCAGGTCATGATACAGTAAAGCAGTAGAATTTGTGTGGTAAATAATACAAGTTTCCTAAATCATGGCTAGGGTATACGTATGTAATTTACATGATAAATGGTTAGTCCTTAAAGGGACAGTACACTGTAACATAGTTTTTATATTAATGTATTTTAATGACTTGTGATACAAGCTGAATAGTTTAAAATATAGGAGAAGTTGCATTTGCAAGTGTATTTGTATATATGAAGTAGCTGGTTTTTGTGCTGTCAAGACACAGTTATTGCAATGAGTTGAATTTCGGATAATAAGTATATTTTATTGTGTTCCTTATCTTATATTTGTCTGTAAAACTGGAGCTCAGGGCTTAGACAGATCAATGAAAAATTGTCATTTTATTACTTAAAAGACCAGTTCACTCATGTGAAAGGAGTTCATGAGCAGCAATAGAACTGTAGTAGCAGTTTGCAAAATATATTTTTTGAGACCTTGCCTTGTATATATTCTTTTTAAATCTGCCGTTTAGATAGCAGATATTTACGCAGTGTAACTTAATTCTCTCTGTAATGTAAACTGAATTGATAAATTGCCTGCAATCTTGGGGTTGCAATCTGTGATACTAGCGGAAAAAAAATGAGGAGAGAAAATATTTAACCCCTTAATGACCGAGGACGTGCAGGGTACGTCCTCAAAAAAAAGGCAGTTAACGCCTGAGGACGTACCCTGCACGTCCTCGGTGTGGAAAGCAGCTGGAAGCGATCCTGCTCGCTTCCAGCTGCTTTCCGGTTATTGCAGTGATGCCTCGATATGGAGGCATCCTGCAATAACCTTACATGGCCTTCCGGTGCAGAGAGAGCCACTCTGTGGCCCTCTCTGCACCGGACATCGATGGCCGGTATCGTTGGTGGGTGGGAGCCGGCTTGGGAGGCGGGTGGGCAGCCATCGGTGTGCGCTGTGATGTCAAGGGGGGCGGGATCGGGGGCGGGCCTGTTAGGGGGCGCGCGCGGGTGGGAACCGCTACACTACGGAAAATATTTTTAGTAAGAAATGCCCAAATCTTGTTTGTGCAAAAGCACAAAAAGAGATCATGGAGGGGTGGGGGGTTGGTTTGGTGTGGGGGGAAGCTACACTACAGAAAAGTTTAGTAAACATGAAAAAAAAAAAGCATGTTTTCTTCTAAACTGGGTACTGGCAGACAGCTGCCAGTACCCAAGATGGCGCAGATTAAGTTAGAGTGGGAGGGTTATAGAGCTGTTTGGGGGGAATCAGTGAGGTTGGGGGCTAAGGGGGGATAGTACACAGCAGCATATGTAAATATGCTTTTTTTAAAAACACACAAAAAAAACAAATATAGCTTTTATTTTAGTACTGGCAGACTTTCTGCCAGTACTTAAGATGGCGGGGACAATTGTGGGGTGGGGGAGGGAAGAGAGCTGTTTGGGAGGGATCAGGGGGTCTGATGTTTCAGGTGGGAGGCTGAGCTCTACACTAAATGTGATATTTACCCTGCAAGCTCCCTACAAGCTACCTAATTAACCCCTTCACTGCTAGCCATAATACACGTGTGATGCGCAGCGTCATTTAGCGGCCTTCTAAATACCAAAAAGCAACGCCAAAGCCATATATGTCTGCTATTTCTGAACAAAAGGGATCCCAGAGAAGCATTTACAACCATTTGTGCCATAATTGCACAAGCTGTTTGTAAATGATTTCAGTGAGAAACCTAAAATTGTGAAAAATGTTACGTTTTTTTTAATTTGATCGCATTTGGCGGTGAAATGGTGGCATGAAATATACCAAAATGGGCCTAGATCAATACTTGGGGTTGTCTACTACACTACACTAAAGCTAAAATTACCCCAAAAAGCTCCCTACATGCTCCCTAATTAACCCCTTCACTGCTGGGCATAATACACGTGTGGTGCGCAGTGGCATTTAGTGGCATTCTAATTACCAAAAAGCAACAACAAAGCCATATAAGTCTGCTATTTCTGAACAAAGGGGATCCCAGAGAACAATTTACAACCATTTGTGCCATAATTGCACAAGCAGTTTGTAAATAATTTCAGTGAGAAACCTAAAGTTTGTGAAAAAATTTGTGAAAAAGTGAACAATTTTTTTTATTTGATCGCATTTGGCGGTGAAATGGTGGCATGAAATATACCAAAATGGGCCTAGATCAATACTTTGGGATGTCTACTAAAAAAAAATATATATATGTCAATGGATATTCAGAGATTCCTGAAAGATATTAGTGTTCTAATGTAACTAGCGCTAATTTTTAAAAAAAAAATGGTTTGGAAATAGCAAAGTGCTATTTGTATTTATGGCCCTATAACTTGCAAAAAAAGCAAAGAACATGTAAACATTGGGTATTTCTAAACTCAGGACAAAATTTAGAAACTATTTAGCATGGGTGTTTTTTGGTGGTTGTAGATGTGTAACAGATTTTGGGGGTCAAAGTTAGAAAAAGTGTATTTTTTTTCAATTTTTCCTCATATTTTATATTTTTTTTTATAGTAAATTATAAGATATGATGAAAATAATGATATCTTTAGAAAGTCCATTTAATGGCGAGAAAAACGGTATATAATATGTGTGGGTACAGTAAATGAGTAAGAGGAAAATTACAGCTAAACACAAACACCGCAAAAATGTAAAAATAGCCTTGGTCCCAAACGGACAGAAAATGGAAAAGTGCTGTGGTCATTAAGGGGTTAAAGGGATACAGGCAAACTGATATAAAATCTGAGATTTTAAGGAAATATTTACAAAGAGAGAAAATGAGGTTTACTGTAAGCCTAACACTAGCATATTTAACTATGTCAGCAGTGTCAATTAAAGATATTTTGTTAAGTTGGGTAAAATGTCCCTTTAACAATCCTGCAAAATATATTTTTTGAGACCTTGCCTTGTATATATTCTTTTTAAATCTGCCGTTTAGATAGCAGATATTTACGCAGTGTAACTTAATTCTCTCTGTAATGTAAACTGAATTGATAAATTGCCTGCAATCTTGGTGTTGCAATCTGTGATACTAGCGGAAAAAAAATGAGGAGAGAAAATATTTAAAGGGATACAGGCAAACTGATATAAAATCTGAGATTTTAAGGAAATATTTACAAAGAGAGAAAATGAGGTTTACTGTAAGCCTAACACTAGCATATTTAACTATGTCAGCAGTGTCAATTAAAGATGTTTTGTTAAGTTGGGTAAAATGTCCCTTTAACAATCCTGCACCCCACTGTGAGTGTGTTTTTTTTATGCTGGCTGTATTTGCTTAGGCTATTTTTTAATTATTTTTTTTTATTGAGGTTTTTTTGAGTGTTACAACAAAAAAAGATAAAATGTTTGTCACAAATACAATACATAGATATACAATAACTTTACAGGCGGGTACATCAACGGTCACATGTGGGTGCTTATTTTGTTCATGACATTATAATATATAAGAGACTAGGTAACCCAGGGACCTAGGTTAAATAGTAGTAGATGAGTATCCAATTAGACATTCTTTGCAACTTTCAGATGTCAGAAACATGTGAGATACAATAAGTAAAAATAAAATCCAGAACCCACAAAAAACTGGACAAACAAAAATGAAACCTCATTTTCCTTTTTTTTTTTTTTTTTAAGGCTTAAAGGAGGAGTAACTACTGTGATGGTCGCTTGCGGACCAAATGTTATCATGAACGTTATATCAAGTGTAGTTACTCAGAGTCAGTGTACGAACACATAATGTATGATAAACTGAAATAATATATATAGAGTATAATCACCACGTTGCCATAAGAAACATTTATAAGGTTATATATTCTAGTAATAGTGGGACAAGTGTGGGTTAGTTTATGTTTGGCCGCTTTTGGACCAAATTAGCGGGGAAAGGGGTAAGGGAGTGCAGCGGGCAAGAGCCGCTCGAAGTGGAGGGAGGAAGGGAGTAGAGGTCACATTATATAGTTACAGTAGTGGGCTTCAAAGGAAGGACGTGTTGTTTATAAAACTATTAGGGGGAGACGTAGTTCTGTCATAGCATAATAAATAACAAAATAAGTGTTTGTAGTATGTATGGTAGATCTATATAAACTATAAAACAATACCTAATTGTCTCCAAGCATTTGAGAGGAAATCAGGCCAAATATACTAGACGTTGAAGTACCTGCGGGACTCAAGTTTTAAGGTATATGAGTATTTATAAATAGTCAAGCCCAGCATAAAGTGTGACTAAATGGAGAAACTCACAGGTAAACTTGCTTGCTTTGGGAGTTAGAAAATCTGCAAACCTAGTTATACACAAAGCAATAGTGCATCTTAGATGTAGACGTCTCTTGTAACATCACTAATATATCTCAATATAAGGCAAAGCAGAATGGAAAGTCACTAGCGAAGATGTTATAACTATACCCAATAGTCAAAGTTAAGAGAATGGCATTAGTAATAGGCTAACTAAATAAAGATATCTCATGTCAACTGGGCTATATGATACTACTTGAAACTATAACAAATTTCTAATCAATATGGTCATCAGTTGAAAATATATTGCAGCTATGCTATAGCAGTATACCCCTTTTAATCAAAATTAGGAGTAAAATCAGTAAATAAGGGCAAAACTTCATAAGCAACCAAAGAGCCCAGACTACTAAATACATGGTTCCAATACGCCTTAGCCATAATTCAAGTGACCTATAATGCTAGAGCAGAGGATAAACAATATTGTACTCATGAGTTGTTGTATATACTATTTACAGAACTAGCCATAGCTGATGTAAAAAGGATAAAATAAAAGTAAGCCTCCAATTGAATCCTGCACTCTGTAGACCTGAGGGAGCTCTTATTAAAAAGCTAACAAAAAGCCCTTAACTAGTGTGTTAGGGGTAATATATAAGGGAACAATTCAAAAGCAGCTTAGAACATATATAAATTAGGGAGAACAGGTCAGTTAAGCTATTAGTGTAACTTGATGAAGCAAAACATTGAACAATACCCAGATATCTACTAGCATCCACACCAGCCCCTGATGTTGTGAAACTATCAATCTCGTGATAAGGGGGGTAAAGGTAGTGTCTGCATTAAATATAGCTAAGCAATCATTGTTGCAGACATAAAAGGAAGGGGATTTTGAACTAGGAAGGCAGCCCTCGTTTAAGCCACTCTATGTAAATCCCAGCCTAAATGCTGGGTGTGCAACCCCCACCCATACAGAAAATAATAGTGTTGCTATGGTATATATTAATAGCTGTGGGTAAGGGGAGGGGGGGGAGCGGTGTAGAAAGCAATAAAGCTCCCAACAAAGTATTGTTCTGTAAGTAGGGCTATTTATGAATTTGCTTCTCACCATGCGATTACACGTGGGACACGAAAAAACTCCAGCTAAAAATAGGATGTGCAGAAATTTATGCCCAATAGAGGTATGTCTATAATACCAATTTGTGCTTACAGATAGGTCATTCTTAGCTATAAACTTTATCAGGAAAAGCATAATGTTAGTGCAAAAACACTCGATTGTGCCTCCTCTCACCGTTGTTAAAGTAAATAAAGCCCAATCTGCTGGCCCGGCCGCCACCAGCAGAAAAGGGTTAGGTAAACATAAGAAACAGTGAGGATTTGGCTCTTAAGAATCCTACCACCTACCGCAGGTAATTTGCATATGTGGCGCTTCTGCTTTTGGACTAGGGGAACCCAAAGACAGTTGAAACTCAGAGACACCCCTATAAAAAGCACAACTCCTACCTAACAGTTGCAAAGCATAAAAGTCTGAGGGAATATAACACTGACCCTGAACAATAGTGTAGGTTCAATACAAATATAGGACATGCTAACACAATAATTAATACAGTTGAATAATGTTATGGCATCAATGAAAAAATAAACAGTCACGTGGATTCAATGAAAAAATAAACAGTCACGTGGATTCAACAAGTTCAGTTCTGGATGATACAGCAGTGAGCTAACCCTGTCACCAGCCTATTCCTGCCTCTCGAGAAACCAGGAGTTATAAAGTGACAAGAGTTCTGTGTCTGCATGCGTAGGGGTGAAGACTCAAATAAGCCCCTCATAAGCATTATTACAACTAAAGCATAACAATATTCATAGTAATTTAGTATAAAATCGAACATCTTGTGCTTAGACTAGTGATAAACTACATAACATAAAGGAATATTGTTCAGTTGCCTGGGGCTATGCATAATACCACAAGAACATAACTGTAGCTATAGCTAATATGAGTAAAACACTTCTAACAGCAAATTTAGGGACATCTAACTGCCTAGTTAACATTTACCAGCTTAAATAAACAGTAGTTCAGGGAGGATTACAAACACAGGCGTATGTCCCGGTAATCCAAGCTATTTAACCTATGCCTGTTGGAGCATACAAGACAAAGTGTCCCTCTTGCTCTACGATTCTCTGCACAAATTGCAGCGTATTGCCCTTTGTCACGGCGTGTAAACTCCCGGAGATAAGTACCGCTGGTGTCTGTAGTGTTTGGCGGCTAACGATCTTCTGATGTGACACACTGTCTAATTCCAGAACCTCTTCACGGCCAAACTCAATGTTCTGCGCTATGTCCATTCCTCTTTTTTCCGGTCTTGCAGAAGACTCGGGCTCTCCCCGATACTCATATTGCTGAGTGTATGTACTGTGTACTGCAATATCCCCGCTGTCAGACAGGGCATCTGTCACGCTAATGTGTGGATCCTCAGAGAGCACCGCAGTATAAGGAGCGTTGACTGCATTTTTTAGTGTGTCCACAATGTCTGCCCGGTGGTGATCAAGACGGGAACATAACGATGCCAGGAGGAAAGTAGCCAGCTCCATGAAAAAATGTATGCGTGTATATAAATGCCGCAGCAAGCCTGTCTCCACTCTTGCGTGCTAGCGTTAGAGTGCAGTATCTAGGGTCCCTTCAGTGCTGAATCTCAACATCAGAGGTAGCCGTTCTTCTCAAACGATGTCGCAGTGAGGGTCTATAGCTGTGTGGTAGGCCACAATCACCTCGGAGTGCGGTAGATCAAAAGCCGGTAGTTTTGTTGCAAAATCATCTACTCCCATGTTCTCGTGAGGTCCCTGGTGAAATAAAGGAACATGTGCACATAGTTATAGAGAGGATAGTGCTTCAGAACCCCTTTTAGTAGAAAGAATTGTTGCGGAGCTCCTCTAACTTGCATCCACTCAGCATGGCGGTTAGCTCCGTCCCCTGCTTAGGCTATTTAATGGACGTCAGTCTCTATTCGTGTACATTATTATTATTATTCTTTAGTAGAAAGCCCATTTTTTGGTGTATACAATTGTTATATTTAGCTAGAGAGCTGCAAAATGGTGAATATTATTATTATTATACTTTATTTATGAAGCGCCATCATATTCTGCAGCGCTGTCCATGGATACAGATCATTTAAATAAAACAATAGTATAAAACCTCTAAGACTAAGAGACAGGACAGAATTTACAAACACATACAGGAGGAATCGAGGGTCCTATTCCCGTGGGAACTTACAATCTAGAAGGGTAGGAGGTTGGGAAACATGAGATGAGGACTGCAAAAGTGAGAAAGATGTTAATGTAGAGTTAGAGGAGGGAAATGTTGTTAGGTAAAAGGAATATTATTGAGTTCGGTGGTAGGCTTCTCTGAACAGAAAAGTCTTCAGAGAGCATTTAAAGGAAGAAAGATTAGGGCAAAGCCTGACAGCACGAGGGAGAGTGTTCCAGAGGGTAGGTGCTGCACGACAGAAGTCCTGCAGTCTAGCATGAGAGGAGGTGATAGTCGCAGAAGCAAGGAGCAGGTCATTGTTGGATCTTAGTGGGCGGGCTGGAGTATACTTGTTGATTAGAGAGGATAGGTAGAGGGGAGCGGAGTTGGTGAGTGCTTTGTATGCAAGGGTGAAAATTTTGAATTTAATTC
Organism: Bombina bombina; assembly: GCF_027579735.1. NCBI lineage: Eukaryota > Metazoa > Chordata > Amphibia > Anura > Bombinatoridae > Bombina > Bombina bombina. Next base: position 894,208,357 of record NC_069504.1, read on the forward strand.
TGCTGTGTATGGGGAGCCAATGAAGGGACTCACAGAGAGGTGCAGCAGATACAGAGCGGCGGGAAAGGTGGATCAGTCTGGCAGAGGCATTTAGGATGGATTGAAGAGGGGAGAGGCGGGAAAGAGGAAGGCCAGTAAGTAGGTTATTGCAGTAGTCAAGTCGGGAAATAACAAGGGAGTGTATTATTTGCTTTGTGGTGTTAGCGCACAGAAAAGGTAAAATCTTGGAAATGTTGCATAGATGGTTGCGGCAGGATGTTGAAAGTGATTGGATATGGGGGGTGAAGGATGGATTTGAGTCAAGTGTAACTCCGAGGCAGCGGACTTGGGGCGATGGGGAAATGGTGATGCTGTCAACAAGGATAGAGAAGTCACAGGTCGGCGTAGAGCTTGAGGGGGGATAAGAAGGAGCTCAGTCTTGGACATGTTAATTTAGGTGGTGAGAGGCCATCCAGGAAGAAATACCAGATAAGCAGTTGCTGACATGAGAAAGGACAGAGGGAAAGAGAGCAGGGGTGGAGAGGTAGATCTGGGTGTCATCAGCATAGAGGTGATATTTGAAGCCATAACTGTTGATAAGTTTACAAAGTGAAGAAGTATAAATGGAAAAGAGTAGAGGACCCAGAACAGATCCTTGAGGTACTCCAACAGACAGAGGCATTAGAGAGGAGGAGTCATTGGCAAATGACACAGAAAAAAGACCTGTGAGAAAGATAAGAGTGAAACCAGGAAAGAGCAGTGCCACAGAGGCCAAAAGAGCTAAGGGTCTGTAGGAGGAGGGGGTGGTCAACTGTGTCGAAGGCAGCTGAGAGGTCAAGTAGGATGAGTATGGAGTAGTGGCCTATATTTTTAGCAGAGAGAAGATCGTTCGTAACCTTGGTAAAGGCAGTCTCAGTTGAGTGTTTGGGGCGGAATCCGGAAGCAAGGAGTTGGCGGACAGGAAGTGGGTTAGGCGATTATAAACTAGTTTTTCAAGGAGTTTTGATGTTAGTAGGAGCATTGATATTGGGCGGTAGCTTTCAGGAGAATTAGGGTCAAGGGAGGGTTTTTTGAGTATGGGAGTGACTATGGCATGTTTGAAAGAAGATGGGAATGAGCCGGTATAAAGAGATAAGTTGAGGATGTGGGTAAGAGCAGGAATGAGGGTAGAAGGTAGGGAGGGTATTAGATGGGAAGGTATAGGGTCGAGTGGGCAGGTAGTGAAGCGTGAGGAAGATAGCAAGGAGGAAACTTCATTCTCAGTGGCTGGATGGAGGATGCAGAGGGTGGCAGAGGGAGTGGCAGGGCCTGTTGATGGAGTATTGCAGGTTGGTGTTGGGATCTTGCTCCGGATAGAATTTGTTTTGTTTAAAAAGTAGTCTGCCAAGTCTTGAGCACTAAAGACAGATGAGGGGGTGGAGCAGGAGGATAGAGAGAGTTAAAGGTGGAGAAGAGTCGTTTAGGGTTTGAGGAAAGAGTAGATATAAGGGAGAAGTAGGTTTGCTTGGCTAAGTGAAGGGCACAAGTGTATGAATGAAGCATAAACTTATAGTGTATGAAGTCAGGTTCAGAGTGAGTTTTCCTCCAGACACGCTCAGCAGTATGGGAGCATTTTTGCAAATTGCGTGTTTGCTGAGAGTGCCAGGGCTGCAACTGACGGCGTGATGTTTTGCGCAGCTGGGGAGGGGCAAGTGTGTCTAGTGCAGAGGAGAGAGTTTTGTTATAGTGGGATGTTGCGAGATCAGGGCAGGTTATAGTGGACGTGTGAGGGAGGAGATCTTGAATAGTTTTTGAAAATTGGAGCAGATCCACAGCATGCAGATTTCTACAAGTTGAATCAAATAATTGTGTATTTATTAAAATTTTGGTTATGTAAAAGTATAGATTGGATTCCAGAGCTTTTCACAAATTATTTGTGCCACACCTGATTTATTTAACAGTGGATTTGCACTGTGCATGCGGGCAGGAGCTATATAGAACAGTGGCTGTACCATTATTATGTGATCTTTCCCAAAATAGGGTACTTAGGTGTTTGTGTGTTCCTTTGTAAATTTATGGTTCGGATTTTATTTGTAAATATGCAACTGAAGTTTATTGATCATCTGCAGTGATTGCATCATTAGTATGATCTCATAGTATTGTGCATAGCAGAATTTGCAGAACCAGGGTATAGATGGTTGTTATAGGATTTTAATTATTTGTAGTGTTTTGCGAGTGCTGTGTTTCAGTGAATGTATAACTATACGTGTTGAATTTCAGGTTAATTGTGGTTGTTTAAAGTTTGGGCCAGTTGTTAATGTTTTGTTTTGTAAAATGGACAATTGGTTTTAACTGTTTTCTAAGAGATTGTTATGTTTTCATTTTTCATGATTGCGTGTGGAAGGGTGCTGTATGAATAGAATTTTGAGGTGTAGTTGATTTTGCCTGCTATTAAGAATAGTATTCTGCATGCATGAGTGGAGTGCATTATTTGTCTTTTAGTTTTGTGCCACATGGGATGTTTCTCGCAAACAAGGGGGAAGTATTGCTGAGTATTGCTGAGTATCTTTATATGATTTGGGTGATTATTATTTTAAGTAAGAAAGTGAACCTAAAATGTTTTCATTTTTATATTTTGTTCTTAACACAATATTTGCAGGATGAGATCATGAAGCTGTATCCAGAGATTAAAGACACTAACTGAATTATTTTTGAGTTTTTCATATTTAGATAAAATTCCATAGTGCACTCTCCAAAAGATTGATTGCAAGTAAACCTTTTAAAGAGAGAAAGAATGAAAAATGAAGATAAAATACCTTTTGTCAAGCTTGTTTTAACCACCATACTGCAGTAAAAGTTGCTGTACTATCTTTGGATCCATTCTTTGCTTTGCATGCTGGTACCAGCCCCAGAACTGGACTCTGGGTAATCTATGACTGTTTCCTATGATGTGTGTCTTCAGAACATAAAGACTATCCTTCTCTGGACTGTGCCTTGCCGGTTGATATTGAGGACCTGTTACGCTGTTACAGAATCAACCTATTAAATTAGGGGAGTATTGTTTTAACTTGTTTACTAATATTTCTTGTTTTGTATGCTCTTGTCTTTGTGTTATTTTTGTTGATCATATTATTTATAAGAAATCATATAGTTTTGTCTGCAGAAAAGTATGCCTTATTGGTATTAGTGCACATTGTGGTTTATGTACTTAACAAAATAACCCTCTAGATAAGTAAAACTCTAAACTTTGCAGTATTGTAACCTATTGAATGGCCCACTGAAAATATGTTTGCACCTTTATAGTTTAGAGAAAATGCTGCAATATATCAGAATATTTTAGACCCTCCACCCTATGGAACGCAATGAGGACATATCTCAGCTAGAAATTTATATTAAGTATACAGAGAAATATTTGTTTAGGGAGTAGCATAATTATAGTCATATTGATGGTATATTGTCTACCTACCATGGCTCTTATTGGAGCTGTGTTATGAAAGAAAATGTATTTTTTCCTTTTATTAATTGGTATGGTATCTGCAATTTGAATTTTGTAATTCCAGATGTTTGTCAGTGGAAGGAATCATCTTACCATAAAGATGTGTTTACCTTTAAAAGATTTTGTAGTTTTAAATGATGTTATGATTGTATTCTTTCCTCATACAGGAGTGTGAGAGAATTTAGGTTAAAATAATTAGTACTATTACGAGATTGTTGACTATTAGGATCATAGTTGGAGAAATATAAACATTACAGATAGTAGCTTTGCAGAATAAATCAACACTAGGTTCTTTTATTTTTAGTAGTTCCAAGTGACAGTGTAAAGAAATTCATTTTAAAGAAAATATTTTTATTGACTGTTTTATTTTTTCATTTTTGTTGCAGGGCAGGCCTTAGCATAAAGTACTTAGCATAGCCATTCAGCCTCTTGATGAAGTCTAGCAGTTTTCACTTGCTTAGTATTCATGAAGTATCATTTAAATTGTATAGATACGCTGTGAGTTATTCTCTGTAAAAGTATCAATGTATTTAGTTTGTATTATATATCTACAATGTTTTTCTTGGTTTTAAAGGACATAGGATACATTAAGCTAAAGGAATTGTGATGCTTACAAAAAAAGATGAAAGAAGTTTAATTTGGACATAATTGTGATTGTATTGGGGTGTGTACTCATCTTGTGCTGTTTTGTTTCCTTCTTAGACTCCTTCTGACTCGAGTGTCTGATTGCTATGGGGATCAACTGGCTACCTTGTCTACCCCATGAACAAACCATCAGACTTCCAGCATCTACCTGCGGAAGAACACTGGATAAGCACCCCTACTGCAAATGAACTGTATTAAAGCAAAGTGTCTGAGAAAGGTGGAGCGCTCTAAATAAACAGAGACTGTTCTTAAAGTGATCAGAGGCCACCTAGAGACATTTGTGCTGTTCCCATGTCATGTTTCACTGTGGAGAGTGTACAGAGCAAGGAATTGTTGGACATATTGGGGGGTGCTAGCAATGCAGGTGGAGAAATAAAAGATGCAGCGTTGTTTAGGGGTAGATAGGGGGCTATTTGGGTCTTTGTGCAGGTAGACCAGTAGTTTGAGGATGCTGGGAGGTAGACGGAGAGTATTAGAGGGGCGCACCTATGTGAAGTGACAAATTGTGCCCTATTAGCCTTTAGAATTATACCACTACATGTGAAATACTTTTCTCTATAGTATTCTCACATAGATTTATGTTACCGTAGTATTAGGCTTATACTGTTGTTAAAGGCTTTACTAATTTTCTGCGCCTTTCTATTTTTATGTTATTTTGTTAGAATAAAAGAGTGGTATGTTAGGAATTATTGTTAGCATGACTAGCGCCATCTTGTTCTTGGCTGCCATTTTGTCTTTGGCATCCATCTTGTCTGAATAACCTTTATTATAGTGGTTTATTCTGTAGTGAGAAATACATCTTTGTTATTATTCTCTGCAAAGCTAGTTGACCTTGTAGATGTTCCTGGCGCAACGCCTGGAGGGTACTATCTCTATAAGATGCTCAAATAACCTTGTTTTCATCCTAGATGCACTCCTTATTGTGACTATAGAAATATTGTTTCTAGCTAGTATTTTTCCTGACAAGCACTGTGTATAATTACGCGGTTATAACGTGTCATTAAGTTAACCCTGTACACTGTAATTGTTGCCTATAAGACATGTTGTGTGTCTTTCAATAAAGGAGAATAGTTTTAGACTCATAAGTTGCGTGGTCTGAATTACTGTTCTCTGGACGTCCTTATCAAATAATATCTTCATTTCCAGGTGGTACGGTGGGCCCAAGTCCTGACTGACACTCCCCTCTGAAAACAACACCTAACAAAAACGTGGAAATTCAGAACACCGCTAAAACAAAAGCTGCAAACAAATCTAGTATGTCTTTAAAATAGCAACTCAAAGTTTAACCTTTTAAAGCCGTTATGACGTTCTATTCCGTCATAATTAGACTGGGCTTTAAAGCCATTATGACGGAATAGAACATCATAACTAACGGCTGTCCTGAAGCCTTCTGTGCAGTCAGGACTTGATCGCGGTCTTGGGGGCGTTCCTAGGGTTGTAGGGACGCCCCCGAGACACGATCCAATAATTGAAATCTCGCGATCTTGTGCACGATCGCGTGGTTTCAATTTGTCTACATCGGAACAGTTGTTCCGATGTAGGCACTTTAGCCCAGACTCGAAAGGGTTAAACATAAGTATGTATACAATCAATATTTATAAATCAAACATACAGTGGGTATTGAAAAGAATCACCCCCTTGAAAATAATCACATTTTGTTGCTTTGCAGCCTGAAATAAAGATATTTCAGGCTGCAAAGCAACAAAATGTGATTGTTCTCAAGGAGGTGACGCTTTTCAATACCAACTGTATGAGCAAATATAAATCATAAAAGCTTGTGACCGGTCACATAAAATACCCATTAAAAATCTAAAAATAATGAGGTTAAAAATGAACATATAGTTTAAATACCACCTAGAGATAAAATATTAGGGAAAGTTCACAATCCACTTAATCAGTGTGAAGATACAAATCCTTGAACAGCAGTCTAAAATTCAGCTACCATATGTGCACTATTACTTCAAATCCAAGTGCTGATATAACGGCTTTTTCCTCACAGTTAGGACTTGATGTTACCTTAATGCCGCAATCTATTCTCCCCAGTCCCGGATCACTTCCTCTCAAAGCTCCTTAGGACTTCCACATCTGCAGCGGGAGATGGTTGGCTCACTCTGAGATATACTTGCGGTGTTTGCTGACTTGCAGTGTTGAGGACTCCAGCTGATGTCGGGATTTCCATGGACGTTGCAGAGTCACATGTACCGCTTGGCCAATCAGTGCCCTCAAATGTCGGGTTGAATTTTCAACTTACAGAGGGTATTAGCAAACCTGTTTCTCTGCGTGAAGAAACTAACAAGGATTATCTGCCTTGTCTTCAAAGTACTACTGTGCCCATCAACGCGTTTCACCTTCTCACAAGGCTTTTTCAAAATCCTGTTGACACATGGGCCTCTAGTTATGAAGGTCTGGCGGACCTGATTTGACACTGTGGATCACGTCCGCCAGAACTCGCTGAATACGGCGAGCAATACGCTCGCCATATTCAGCATTGCACCAGCAGCTTACAAGAGCTGAAGGTGCAACGCTGCCCCCTGCAGACTCGTGGCCAATAGGCCGCCAGCAGGGGGGTGTCAATCAACCCGATCGTACTAGATCGGGTTGTATTGTGGCGATGTCTGTCTGCCTGCTCAGAGCAGGCGGACAGGTTATGGAGCAGCGGTCTTTGTGACCGCTGCTTCATAACTGCTTGATAGATAGGCCCCCTAGTACACACTCACAAAAGCATCTCACACAAATTCACACATTACACACAGTGTTATACACAAGGAAAAATAAATTAGTGTGGTGGTTGCATGAGCCTAAGTGGTATGTGCAGGAGTATTGGTGTGCAGATTTAGGTTAGGTATCTGTAGTCAGGTAAATAGCAACATGTTTAAAATAAGAGAGGACTCTGGATCGGTAAAGACCGAAAAACAGAAGGAATGAGAATATGAGGAAGTGAAGCAAATTAGAATAGAAGAAACACTAGTTTGCAGATGTTGCTAATGGACATTTTTGCCCCTAGTGGTTAGGTTCTGGACAGAAATGGGAACTTGAGCACTTGCAGTGACAGTTTCCAACTATCCTGCATTTAAAGTGACAGTGTCAGGGTTTTTTCCCTCCTTTGTTTGCCATGTGCTGCTAGCAGCCATTTTACTCACCTCTCTTGCTGACTCTGGTGCACACTGTTTGATGCTGCTCATTTCCTGCACTTCTTTTAATGGCCAGACTGGTGTTCATCACCAGTGTGAGACAGGATGCAGTCTCAGAATTGTGATGTCATCACTTATTATTTAAAGGGCCTCTGTTCAGTATGCTTTGCCCTTGCGTTGTCTCAGACCTGTTTTTGAGAGTTCCTGTGTATTACCTGGCTGTCTGACGTCCCTCCTGGTTCCTGATCCCTGGCTTGTTCCTGACTCTGCTGTTCTCCTTGTTCCTGATTCCGGCTCGTCTGACTACTCGCTTTGGCTCCTGACTCGGCTCGTCTGACTACCAGCTCTGGTTTTGATTCCTGGCTTGTTGTTTGTTTTGTGGACTTTTTATTATTTTTTGCTATTATTAAAAGGTGTGATTATTTTTGCACTTCTCGTCTCAGTCTGATTCCTGGAACCCTGACATTACGCAAGGGCCATGAATCCTGATGGAGCTAATAATCCACCTTTACCTGCCATAATTTCCAGGATGGATGAACAGGATCACTGCTTGGATCAATTTGTACTAGCCCTGCAAACCCTGCTGACTCGCACTGCACATTTGGACCAAAGTGTCCCGCAAGTTATGGCTGCTCCTGTTTCCGCTGCTGCACCTAGTCCTACCAGGAGCATGTCCGGTTCTGCACCTCTACCTCAGCGATATGGAGGTGATCCTAATCAGTGCAGAGGGTTTTTGAACCAGGTGTGCATTTACTTTGAGATGTTACCTTAGGCGTTTCCCTCTGACAGAGCTAAGGTGGGATTTCTCATCTCGTTACTCTCTGACACAGCCTAGGCTAATCCCTTGTGGGAGACTAATACACCTGTGATTTCAAATTACCCTGAATTTGTGGCCTCCTTTCGAAGGGTATTTGCTGTTCCGGCTCACTCCTCCTCTGCTGCTAAACGATTCATGTCCATTCAGCAAGGTACAAGATCTGTTGCTCAGTATGCCATCGAGTTCCATACACTTGCCACAGAGGTAGGTTGGAACAATGAAGTCCTTCTTGCCGCCTTCTTTCATGGGCTCTCTGATGTGATTAAAGACAAAGTTGCTGCCAGAGATTTACCAGAGGATCTCGAGGAATTGGTGTCTTTTTTCATCCTAATTGACATCAGACTCAGAGAGAGGCCCTCTTTCAAGGAGCGCTTGCGGAAGCCTCCTGTTCCATTGTCTCTTACGTGTTCATTCCCACCCATGCCTCCCTATCCTCCCATGCCTCCTGGTCCCGAGTCACCAGGTACTGCTGAGCAGATGCAGTTGGGATTCACGTGTCTCTCCGCCGCAGAGAGGGCCTTTAGGAGGAGGGAGGGGCTCTGTCTCCATTGTGGGTTACAGGGCCACCTTTTGAAGTCTTGTCCTACACGGCCGGGAAACGTTCACACCTAAGGTCCTGTCTGGGGCAGACCTTGGGTGGTTTATCCTCGTCGCCGGAACCGCTAAAGGAGAAACCTTTGGTCACGGTTGTCCTTTCCTGCATGGACTCCTCCATAGTCATCCAGGCTCTTGTTGACTCCGGTGCTGCGGGCTATTTCTTTTGTATCAAAGCACTCCATTCCTGTATTGCCTCGGTCCGTTCCGCTTGCTATTGAGGCCATTGATGGCAGGCCCCTTCAGCCCGCACTCGTTACTCACGAAACTGCTCCGTTATCCATGGCTGTTTGGGCTCTCCATTTTGAAACCCTCCAGTTCCAGGTGATGAACTCTCCGCATTTTCCGGTTGTTCTGGGTTATCCCTGGCTCCAAAAGCACAATCCCAGTTTCGACTGGCGCAGGTCCGAAATGTTGTCGTGGTCTCCGCAATGTATTTCCACTTGTCTTCGGAAACCAGTTAAAGTCTTGTGCACTTCTTCGGTATCTCAATTACCAGAGGAGTACCAAGAGTTCCTAGACATTTTTGACAAGGTGCGTGCCGGTACATTGCCTCCTCACCGGTCTTACGATTGTGCCATAGACCTGCAACCCGGAGCCATTCCTCCTTGGGGCCGGGTTTACCCTCTGTCTGTTGCAGAGAATTGTGCTATGGAGGAGTATGTTGCCGATGCTCTGTCGCGGGGGATCATCCGCAAATCCTGCTCTCCTGCAGGGGCTGGCTTCTTCTTTGTGAAGAGAAAGGGTGGCGAGTTAAGACCATGCATCGATTATAGGAGTCTTAATCGTCTTACCATTAAGAATGCTTACCCTATTGGGCTCATTATGGAACTCTTTGACCGCCTCAAGGGAGCTACGGTCTATACTACACTTGATTTGAGAGGAACGTATAATCTTGTTAGGATCAAGGAGGGCCACAAATGGAAAACAGCATTTAACACCAGGAGTGGGCATTATGAGTATCTTGTAATGCCCTTTGGCCTATGTAATGCTCCTGCTGTTTTCCAGGAATTTATTAATGATGTCCTACGAGATATGTTGCAACAGTGTGTTGTGGTGTACTTAGACGACTTCCTCATACACTCACCCACACTTGAGGCTCATCGTTCTGATGTTACACGGGTTCTTCAGAGACTACGGGAGAACGGCCTGTTTTATAAACTCGAGAAATGTGATTTCCATCAGACTTAAGTAACCTTCCTAGGTTATGTTATCTCCGTTGCAGGGTTCTCCATGGATCCTGACAAGTTATCTGCAGTTCTGCAGTGGCCTCGCCCAGTTGGTCTTCGGTCTTTTCAACGTTTTTTGGGGTTCGCCAATTACTATAGAAAGTATATTAAAAACTTTTCTTCCTTGGTCAAACCTATCACAGACATGACCCGTAAAGAGAATGATCCACTGCATTGGTCACCTACTGCCATTAAGGCCTTTGATAGTCTTAAAGTGTAGAAAAAGTCAGATGCGCCAATACTTTTACTATGTGTATAAATGTAAACTACAGCAACAATATATATCTCTAGCCAATAGATAGTGAATCCAAAAAAATAAGTAACCAATAACAAAAATAATCCTCTTATTGAGGATTATATATCCCCTATGTGAATATAATAGTGCACACAATGTTATATGTAGAATAATATACCATAAAAGAATATATACCACTAAATCATTATAAATCTATAACATATAAATGTTAAAAAAATCTATAAAATAACATCCACAGTGCTATAAACACAAATAAATCAATATAAGGTAACAGACCATATGTAAAAATTCAATACAAGGTAAATAAAACCTTATAGTCCACAAAATATCTCAGGAATGTGAATCCCACGGCTGCAAAACTTCTTCCAAAAGCTTTAAGGCAATTCAAACTAAATGGATCTGTATAAACAATATAAAAGAAGAAGGCGCCACAATAGTGTGTATCAATAAAACAATGACTCTGCGCATCCACAGTATGACTCGTACTTACGAGATATAAAGCACTTGATAAGTGCCACAAGAGCCTCCTGGACCATCAACAGCTGTCCAGATCGCTGTCCTTACGCATAGACCGCAAATCTCCTGAGGATGAATAGCACCATTAACAGTTGTCCAGCTTACTGTTCCCACATACGATAACACACTCCTCCTGCTACCGGTGATATGTCATGTTGTTCACTCCTCCAAGTGGATAGCACTGCGGTAGTCAAAGATTAACATCTGTGTGGCTAAATGTGGGGGTATAAACCACTATGTCCCAGTTCCTCCAAAAAGTAATTAAAAGCTCATAAAAAGCCGTGATGTATAATATAAAATAGATTTATTTAAAACAAATCAATACCACAACACGTTTCCCGGTCTATATGACCGCTTCATCAGGTGTATAAAATACCTTATACAATCACAGCTTAAAAAGCCCCAGTCGGCGTCTAAAAGGTTTAAAACTGCCTTTGCTGCTGCTCCAGTTCTGGCTCATCCTAACCTGTCCTGCCTTTCGTTCTTTAGGTCAATGCATCTGAGACTGGAGTAGGGCCCTCTTGTCTCAACGTCCTATGCCTGACGGTTCCTTGCATCCGTGTGGTTTCTTCTCTAAGAAATGGTCTCCAGCGGAGTGCAATTATGAAATTGGCGACAGGGAATTACTGGCCATAATTTTGGCACTCAAGGAATGGAGGCATCTTCTCGAAGGTACTGTCGTGCCAGTGCTCATTCTTACTGACCACAAGAATTTAACTTATCTATCTGAAGCAAAACGTTTGTCGCCCCGACAGGCCAGATGGGCGCTATTTTTGTCTCAGTTTAATTAGGTGGTCTCCTACCTGCCTGGTAGTAAGAATGTTAGGGCTGATGCCCTCGACAATTTTCGCCTCTGTCCAAGGAGGAGTCTGTACCTACTCCAGTTATACCTCCTGACCATATTTTGGCTACCATATGTACTAATTTGACTTCTTCCTTGGGGGAGGAGGTCCTGGCGGCACAAACCAATACACCTCCTGAGAAACCTAGTGGTAAGTGTTTTGTTCCTGAGAATCTTCAAACTAAACTTTTGCACACTTACCACTATCCTAAAGCCACAGGTCACCCAGGCAAGAAACAAATGATTTGGTCTGTCACTCGACAATTCTGGTGGCCAGGTCTTCGTTCTGATGTTGCTGCGTATGTTGCCTCCTGCTCAGTTTGTGCACAGAATAAGACTCCTCAATGTCTTCCTGGTGGTCTTCTTCAACCTATTGCTAATGGTGAGCATCCTTGGACACATCTTTCCATGGACTTCATTGTCGAGCTCCCTGTTTCCAATGGCAATACTGTTATCCTTATGGTGGTTGACCGTTTTTCTAAAATGTCAAATTGCATTCCCTTGAAGAAGTTGCCTACCACTCAGGAGCTTGCTTCAATTTTTGCCTGGGAGGTCTTCCGTTTACATGGGTTACTCAAGGAGATAGTGTCGGACCGGGGTAGCCAGTTGGTCTCCAGATTTTGGCGTTCCTTTTGTGCTCAAATGGGGATTTAGCTTTCCTTCTCCTCGGCATATCACCCTCAATCCAATGGGGCTGAGGAACGGTCTAATCAAGCTCTGGAACAGTTCCTCCGTTGCTATGTCTCAGATCACCACAATAATTGGTCTGAACTGTTACCTTGGGCAGAGTTTGCTCGTAATAGTGCTATTAATGCTTCCTCCAAGTTATCCCCGTTCATGGCGAATTATGGGTTTCAACCATCCTTGTTGCCCAATTCATTCATGTCTCAGGGTATTCCAGCTTTGGAGGAGCATCTCCGGCAACTCTGTTCCATGTGGGTGCAGATTCAGGATTGCCTTCATCGTTCTATGCAGCGCCTAAAGTTCCAGGCCGATCGTAGGCGTCTGCCCGCGCCTTCCTACCAGGTTGGTGAGAGAGTTTGGCTGTCCTCCCGCAACTTGAACCTTTGTGTGCCTTCCAATAAACTGGCTCCCCGTTAGCTTTGTCCTTTTCGAATACTCCGACGGGTTAATCCTGTGGCCTACGCTCTTGACCTTGCTCCTGCAATGCGCATCTCCAATGTTTTTCATGTCTCCCTCTTGAAACCATTGGTTTGTAATCGGTTTACCACTGTGTTGCCTCGCCCCCGTCCTATCTTTGTTGACAACCATGAGGAGTATGAGGTCAGCAGCATTATTGACTCTCATATGTCCAGGGGCCGCGTACAGTATTTGGTTCACTGGAGGGGCTATGGTCCAGAGGAGCGTTCATGGGTTCCCTCCTCTGATGTTCATGCTCCCGCCCTCCTCCGTGTCTTCTATGCCTGTTTCCCCAATAAGCCTTTGTCCTCCTGCTGGGGAGGGGTCGTTGAGGGAAGGGTACTGTCAGGGTTTTTTCCCTCCTTTGTTTGCCATGTGCCGCTGGCAGCCATTTTACTCACATCTCTTGCTGACTCAGGTGCATACTGTGTGATGCTGCTCATTTCCTGCACTTCCTTTTATGGCCAGACTGGTGTACATCATCAGTGTGAGACAGGATGCAGTCTCAGAATTGTGATGTCATCACTTATTATTTAAAGGGCCTCTGTTTAGTATGATTTGCCCTTGCGTTGTCTCAGACCTGTTTGTGAGAGCTCCTGTGTATTACCTGGCTGTCTGACGTCCCTCCTGGTTCCTGATCCCTGGCTTGTTCCTGACTCTGCTGTTCTTCTTGTTCCTAATTCCGGCTCGTCTAACTACTCGCTTTGGCTCCTGACTCGGCTCGTCTGACTACCAGCTCTGGTTTTGATTCCTGGCTTATTTTTTTTGTTGACTTTTTATTATTGTTTGCTATTAATAAAAGGTGAGATTATTTTTGCACTTCTCGTCTCAGTCTGATTCCTGGCACCCTGAAGGACAGAAAACAAACATTTTCTTTCATAATTCAGATAGAGTGTAAAAAAACAATGTATCTCTATTACAAATTTTACCAAGTTCTCTTGGTATTCTTCGTTAAAAATCAGGTAGTTAGGCACAGGAGTATGTACATGTCTGGAGCACTAAATAGCAGCAAGTTTGCAAGAATATTTAGATTTTTTTTATTGAATGCTTTATTTGAATCTTGAAAGACAATTTTGAGTTTCATGTTGCTTAAAGTTTAAATGAATACTGCAGAATTGGTTGAGTACTTCCTCCTCATGGACATTGGCTGTTCAAGACAATTTCCCCAGATCTGTTGGTAAATAGAAACTTGCTTCAGCAACACCTAACAAGAACATAATGAGTTATTCAGCACATGACCATGCATAAAAAATAGGCATAATACAAAATAGATTAAAGGGCCATAATACCCAAATGTTTAAACACTTGAAAGTGATGCAGTATAGCTGTAAAAAGCCGACTAGAAAATATCACCTGAACATCTCTATGTAAAAAAGAAAGATATTTTACCTCAAAAGTTTCTCAGTAGCCACATCCCATTGTAAAAGACTTCTAAGCAGCAAATCAGTATGTCTTTCCAGGGACAGCGGAAGGAGCGAGCTTACGTGCAATCTCATCTTATTTCCCTATTCAGTGTAAGGAAGTTTACAATGAAATCTCATAAGAGTTAAGTCAAATCTCATGAGATCACAGTAAAATAGTTCATGATCTCAGCACTGTTGATGCTGATTGGGTGCTGTTCATTTCTTCATTTTTTATACCTGCAGCTGGGCTAACTTTTTACACAGAACTTACTCTGCTGAGCTGAGGAAATTGTGAGGTAAAATATCTTCCTTTTTTACATAGAGATGCTCAGGTGATATTTTCCTGTCAGCTTTTTACAGTTATACTGCATTAGTTTCAAATGATTTAGCATATTATGCCCCTTTAATAAAGAACAATAGAAATCTTGCTGACAAGAGATGAAGTGAAAGGGAGATAGGGGGTTTAGTAAGAACTCAAGAAGAGTATTGTCACTCACTTCATCATTGATTATATTTCTTTAATAAAGGTGGTGAGAGTCCATGATCCATTATTCCTGGGAATTATACTCCTGACCATTAGGAGGAGGAAAGGTCCCAAAACTTCAAGTCCTTAAAACCCCTACCACCTTACTAGAAAATAGTCTTGTCTTTTCTTTCACAGGAGGAAGGTGAAGGGAGGTGCTCCAGGTGTCTGTGAGAAGGGTGCTCAGACCAATTTAAGGCCCAGTTGTCCCCTCAGAGAGAGCTACTGTTTAGACAGAGTGGAGTATGGGAGATAGTCACAGATCTGTCACAGGCACTGGGCCCTAGCCCTAGATCCTCTGCTGTCACACATACAGCACTGGATTGGCTATATACTGGAAGCAGCTCCTGCTGTTTATGGTAAGTTCAGTAGTATGGATGCCTTGTCAGGAAAGTGTGAGGATTTTTTTGGCACCTCTTTAGCCTGTAGGTTATTAGTAGGTGCTAACTTTTGAGTATATCATCGCCTGGTGACCATTATGTTTGGCATTTTAGGTTTGGGTATAAGTACCTTATTTCACCCTATAATGAATGCCTCTGCCAGGCTGATCTTCCTTACACGTCGCTCTTCTTCTGCTGCACCTCTCCGTAAATCCCTTTACTGGCTTCCTATAGCCTCCATAATTAAACACAAAATTCTGAAACTGACATTCAAGGCACTCAGTGGCACTGCTCCCCCTTATATATCAGACCTTGTCTCCAGATATTCTCCCTCCTGTCCCCTTTGCGCTACTCATAACCTCCTCATTTGCTTCTCTCGTTACCTCGTCACATTCCTGTTTACAGACTGGCCCCTATTGTGTGGAACTCTCTGCCTCGCTCCACAAAACTCTTCCCTAGTTTTGAAAGTTTCAAGCGCTCTTTAAAGACTCTACTATTCAGGGATGCATATAATATATATACACAATATGTTTTTTCTAACCACAGTCCTTTTGTATCCCTGTGACCCCCTTAGCATGTAAGCCTAAGAGTCCAGCTGTTAGCAGATCACCTTCATGGGTGCTGATTTACAACAGTGTAACTCTTGGCAGGGCCCTTTACCCACTTGTTCCCTATAAATGTTACCTTGCATATCATACCTTTGTTTATAGAGCTGCTGAATCTGTTGGCGCTCTACAAATAACTGATAGTAATAATTATAACCCTATTGTAGGCCTTTGGATGCGTTAAGTATTTATGGTAGGACATGTCGGCTTCTTTTTTTTCATGCTTTTTTTTTTTTGCACTAAAAAAAAAAGACATGAAAATGTCAAATAGCACACCTACTGGAGTATGCACAATGAGCGCACACATAAAAGAGCCGCGCACATAAGCGCAAAAACAAGTATCGATAGCATCCACTGTCCAGCTGTAACTGAAGCAATGAAGAAAAGTTTCAGATTTTATGTTACACGCTCCAATGCTCATGCACGAAAATTAAGATCCAGTGACCACTGTAGCCAATCGTGCATGCGTTTAACTTTGTGCACAGACCCAGAGCATTAATTTAAGAATCGCTTGCGAGGGGGTAAATTAGCAACTACAGAAACCACACATAATGTTGGGGAGGAGTTTGAGGGCCATTTTAAAGGATTGCAATGGCACAGCAAAATGAAAAAGAAAAAAAAAGGTTTATTCCTGTATGTGATTACTAGTGGGTCAAGAT